>NC_060288.1:12831414-13103150 GCF_021613505.1 Equus quagga | reverse complement strand
ACCATACCCCCCACACACACCACACACAGACACACACACCACACACATACACCACAAATACACATGCACTACACGTACACACACATCACAATTTACACTCTCCTTTATTGCAGAAGCAACATCAGCTGGCACCGCTGCCTCTCCCTGCCAATTATAGTCCCCAAGATCTCCTCCTCTGGGTGTTTCTGGGTTAGTTTTTAAACGAGAGGAACTCATGTGAGTTTGGGGAGACAGAAAGGAAATGGAAGCCATCAGTCTTCAGAAACAGTCACAGCCAGATGTGTGGACAGACGAGAGATTCCCTGAGGGTTTCTAGTAAGTTCTTTATCACTGCAGACTGAGACATTTGGTGGGAGATTCTTGGAAAGTCTCAAGAATTCCAAGCCAGCTTTACAGAGCCAGCTTGGAGCTTCAGGCCAGGAGCCTCGGGGTCCACTCGTTTGCCTTTCCGAGACATCTCCGCCAACCTTCGGCTGCAGCATCTCTGACCTCCACTCCCTGAGATCTTCCAACTTACAAGTAAGATCACTATTCTATTTTAAGCCCCTTATATCCAGAACCTATAGAGTGGCTTTCATTTTTCTAACTACCTCCTGTCTGATACACACATAAAAATAGAAACAAACCATCATACCCTTGTGCATTGCTGGTGGGAATGTAACATGGTGCAGCCACTGTGGAAAACGGTTTGGCAGTTCCTCAAAAAGTTAAACGTAGAGTTACCAAATGATTCAGGAATGCCACTTCTAGATATCTACCCAAAAGAATTGAAAACAGAGACTCAAACAGACACTTGGACACCAATGTTCATTGTAGCATTATTCACAATAGCCAAAAGGTGGAAAAAACTCAAATGTCCATCAACAGGTGAGTGGATAAACAAAGTGTGGCCTATCCATGCAATGGAATACTATTCAGCCATAATAAGGAATGCAGTTCTGACACATGCTGCAACATGGGCGAACCTTTAAAACATTATGCTAAGTGAAATAATCCAGACACAAAAGGCAAATATCGTATGATTTCACTTATATGAAATATCTAGAACAGACAAATTTAGAAAAGGAAACAGATTAAAGGTGACCAGGAGCTGGGCAGAGGGGGAAATGGGGGGCTTTTGTTTAGTGGGTACCGAGTTTCTCCTTGCGATGATTACAAAGTTTTGGAAAGAGACAGTGGTGATGGTTGCACAACATTGTGACTGTACTTAATGCCACTGAATGGTACACTTAAAAATGATTAAAACAGCAAATTTTATGTTACATATATTTTACCACAATAATACATATGCATATTTTTTAAAGCCTTTGTGACAGCAGCAGGCTACCAGACATGGCCTGAGTATAACCAACCTATTTTATCACAGGTGATCCATATATACAAACTGAGGACACACATGTATAGATTACCAAGTACATCTCTCTAGAGAGGAAGACAGGATCCCATTTTATCCAAGGTTGGGAGAAAAGCCAATCGGGATTACACAGTTTGGATACTTCCATCCTGGGCAAAAAGTCCAACCAGTGCCCAGTCCAAGACTTCCTTGACTAACTGATTCAAAAATTCTTTCTTCCCCAGCTAGCTGAGACCCTTGTGTTCTTCAGGACACCCTCTCCCAGCCCCCCACACCCTCCACCTCTTTCTCACCAGCTTCAATCCCTAGTCCAGCATGAGTGGCTTCCTGAGATATCAGAGAACTTCAACCCTTCTGGTCCCCAGGTTTATAAGACTAAAATCCTTTTTATTACTAGGACTCAGCCTCTGGTACAGACATTTACCTTTCTTTTAAACTGCTATGCTCTCATTTCTAAAGCCATTTGCCTAGACATAGAGGGATCTCCGTAGTTTGTTAATGAACCATCTGTGTGTGTGTGTGTGTGTGTGCATGTGTGTGTCCTCACCTCAGCCCACACAACTCATCATTCTAATTAAAGCAAAGCTACTATCCTTCAAGATATACTCAAAAGGGTCCATTCACTACCTCCCGCTGTTCAGGACCTTGACCCAGTACAACTTGGCTTCAACTCTGTCGAGTTGACATACAGTCAGTCAGTGTGTGAAATCATAACCCTTTAAGGGGTATATTCCCCAGGTGGGTAAGTGAATGCTACCCTTTTGTTTCAATTTCAATACAGATTACCACATATATCTGCACCTTTTAAGGATAAATAAACCCTAAACTGTGTTCTAGATGATTATGAAGGTCACGCCCAAGTCCTTGTTTGCATTTAGGACAGTGTGAAAACTACCATGGGAATCAGGGGGCTTTGGCTTTCTTGACTTTCTGGCGATCTACTGTGTTAAGTTGAAAATGTTACTTCTCTAAGCCTGAGTTTTTTCATGTTAAAAACTGAGAGGAGAATTTGAATTGGTGACTTATTAGGTTCTTTCCAGTTCTAAGAGCTTTTTATTTGGTCAAAGCAAATCCTGGATTGCCCCTGTTGTGTAAGCCCCTCTGTTTCAGTTGCCCCACAGGCTCAAGACACATTCTTAAGGCAACAGCCACAGAGAAGGCCCACCTTGGAGACCCCATGAATGGGAATCCCAGGCACAGAGCAGTCAGATGACCTCACCTGAGTCCCTAAGTTGAGGCTCAGGATGCCACAGCTCCTCCCATAGGCCACACTGCCTTTTTGTCTGTCCAGCTGGTTGGCCCACCTCAAATATTTTTAGTTTTAAAAGCACGTAGCCTGCTATCGTTACATAATTTTGTGATGGGACATCTCTCTATTTTGTATACAGAATTCGTGATTTACAAAACAGCCTAATTACAGGATCCTCCACAGACACATACGCTGGTGAAAACACCGCCTCGTGGCATAATTGCATAACAAGTAGATACCCAACAAGCTGGAGAAGAGTCCTTGTTGCTCAGACCTCAGCATGAGCAGATTCCCTCTTCTCTCATCCTCCCTCTAATAGCAAGAACTCTGGCCCAGGCAGCCTTTCTGCTCAGTTATCTTCCAAACTTCAATGTTGTTCAAATTCCTATTTTTCTCCTAAAAGAAGATGTATGATCTGCTTTTGCTTCTCTCTAAGGCCCATCTCTGGCCTGTATATATAGGTTAAGTCAACCCCATTCCTGCACTCCCAGATGCCTGGCTCCTAATCCTAAAATGCCTAAAATATATGGCATTTGGGGATGAGCTGTCTATGGCTGTGCTAGGTCCTGGATTTCCACCCACTCTGCCCACCCCAGCCTGTTTACACGCTGCAAAAGAAAGAGGATATTATGTAATGAATTTGTTCCACTTACACGTCTGCGGGATTGTAAAGTAATTTGCAAGACCTTTCCTCCCCACCTTCACTGGAGGAACAGTCACAAGCTTCACACTTAAGCACCGTTGTTCAGTCAGGATTGGACCCTGGCCTGGACATTTAGGTTCAGGGGCCCCACAATCACACTGTGGAAACTTAGACTGACCACTCTGGATGTCAGTGTCATCGTCTACAAGAGAAAAGATAAGACTGAACTGTCTCCATGGCTCCTACATTAGGTAATAATAAGTCTGGCTGCTGAAACAGAGAGTAAGACAAGACAACATTGCTTAAACATTGTCTCCTACACAAAAGCTGAAGCTGGATGGCTTTGCTTCATGATGACTCAAGGGTTCAGGTACCTGGTATCTGTTTTATTACTCTGCCATCCCTAGAGATTTGCTCTCGTCCACTGGAATGGGGAAAAGGGAAGTGAAGGCCACATTCTTTCTCTTTAAGGAAATTACACTTGTGACTCAGAACTTGGACACATGGCCACCGCTGCCTGCCAGAGTGGCTGGAAGAATAGGTGATCAGCTAAAAATTCTATTACACAGGAAGAAAGGGAGAATGAATATTGGGGCCACCTAGGAGTGTTGGCCACAAATCCTCCCAGTTGTACCAGTCTGAGTTTAAGAGATCATATGTGAGAGTCGGGCAGGGGATATCAGAATGCCAGCAGAGGCAGACACTGTAGGGGTCTCCAGGAACAGTGACTCCAACAGCCACATTTGTGTATGTAAAATAATTAGAAGTTCAGGGGCTGGCCCCGTGGCTGAGTGGTTAAGTTCGCGCGCTCCGCTGCAGGCAGCCCAGTGTTTCGTTGGTTCGAATCCTGGGCACGGACGTGGCACTGCTCATCAAACCACGCTGAGGCAGTGTCCCACATGCCACAACTAGAGGGACCCACAACAAAGAATATACAACTATGTACTGGGGAGCTTTGGGGAGAAAAAAGGAAAAAAATAAAAATCTTTAAAAATAATTTTAAAAAAAAGAAGTTCAAAAGACAATGTGTATAATTGTATTTAATGCAGCATACACATATATAGCTTCTGCTACCTACCATGCCTTGTGTTATAAAATCACAATTAAGTTCACTAATTCATTTCAACAAATATTTATTGGCATCTACTAGGTACTCGGTATTAGAGAGACAAAGATGGATATGAGCCATCCATCCCTGCCCTCAAGCACTTACAGGCTGTTGGGGAAATAGAACCCAAATAGAAAAGTTCCCTATAATGGGATGCTTCATGGAGGCGAGACCTGGAGCTGCACTCTCTAACTGAGGAGAGAAAACTAAAAATCTAAGACAACTCTTGAATAACACAGGCGGGAAATAAGCAGGTGCTAAAATATGTGTTCAGTTCAACCAAGTTCTGTGAGTGGGGAGCAGGAAGGAGGAAGATTACTGTAGACTGAACATGAAAGGAAGACTTTATTTGAGGAGGTGGATCTGAAAAGGTAAGCAGGAATGGAGTGGGAGAAGGTGAGGAATCATCATAAAGATTTGGTCTCAAATTTTTAAGTGGAAGCTCGAAAGAGATTCTTGTGTCAAATAGACTCGAAGAAAAGAGAGACCTTCTCGAGTTTTAAATCTTAGTGTAGAAGGACAAGCAAAGCTCTCTAAGTGTCTTTCATGGCCCATTTATAAAAGTTCTCAGCGTTTCTCATAACATGGTTTTTATAGCATCATAATAACTCTATAAGGAAGGAAGAGAGAGAGAAGCTGATGCTCAGACATGTTAGGTGTTAGGTAAGGAGGCCCAGAACACACATTCCATGAAAGGCAGGGGCAGAGCCCCAACTCAGGCTTTCTGGTCCCGACCTGGTGCTTCTTACCATGGGCCAGATTAGTCTCGAAAAGGGAAAATTCAAGACTCAAATGATCTGAGCAGAAGAAAGAGGGTTCAAACTGACCCACAGGAGACTGGAAGCAGACAGAAGCCAAGGGGAATTTAGGAGCAGGGTCACCCACCATGGCGGCCTGCCTCAAATAGCTCATCCAGCTAAAGCTAGATCCCAGGGCACCAAGTTATATCCACCTCTTAGAGCCATCTTCAAGACTGGGAATAACCAAAGGAAACATACAAAGAAATTCTAAACTTGGAGAGTATGTGGTCCCTGGAAAGGATTTCTCTGGGAAGTTGTTCAGTTCCAATGGAAACTTGACAACCTCCAAGATTTGGGGGACATGGAGTCTCCTGGGCGGAGAAGGAACAGGATACCCTCTTAAAGTCTCTTCCATCCTATGATAATACGAGCACACGGCCACACTGTTGCTAGGAAGAGTGACTCGACCCACTTCTCCAAGGCCAGAGGGTAGCCCTTTCTGCCCACAAAGAGAAGTAGTTCACAGGTCACTTTCTCTTTAATCCATGAGAAAAAGTAGGATGATGGGTCTGTGGGCAGAAGTCCAATTTTATAAAGATTTCAACGGATGTAAATTGTTTCCTGGATGAGGGCTAATGACAGCTAATAGGCCAGTGGTGGGTACCAGGCAGATGACCCAGCAGCACTTTCCTATTTCTGTTGGCTGTAATCACAACTTCCATCTGCTATTTTCATCCTCTCCCCATATTATTGGCAGCGCAGCCACATTTTCACACTCCTACTTCTCCCAAAGGACGTCAGCATGCCTATTTTACATAGGTAGACAAAAGCATACGCATTCCCTCACTGGGCTAATGGGAAACAAACCTGCTCAAGGATAAGCTTAATATCCCACTCGATGCTTCTAATATATATGCACCATCCAGTTGTGTTTGTTCAAAAGCAAAGGAAATGGAGTTGCTTTAAATTTATGAACTGACAAGTTTCTGAGTAATGGTGAATCACCGCTCGATATTTCACGTAAAGCTCAGAGGGTGAGCTGGCTCCTGCTGCAGCTTTTTGGGTCAGAAGAATTCATCAGAGGATCACTCACGGCCTGAGCCCAGAGCAAAAGATGGAAAGCTGGACAAGGCCAAGGTCAGCGTGCCCACAGAGAGAGGCTGTCACACATCAGACAGACACTTCAGAGAGCAAAAACATCAACTCAAGTGTTGGTAAAATAAGGAAACGGAGGGGACTGGGGGCTGAGAACATGAAAAAGAGAACAATGCTCGCCTAACCAGGCAGGTCTTGGATGCTAGAAGAGTCCCACAGCACAGCCTCAGGGCAGAAATTGTCCTGGGATTAGCCTAGGAGTCCTATTTCTTCCCTTCATGTTGTCCCCTCTCCCTAATGTACTGTCCCCACCTCCTGCCCTGTGTGAGCCTAGAAAACTCCAACTCATCTTGCAAGAGTCTGCAGAACATAAACTTCCTAGAAATTCCTGCCTCAATTTCTCCAGAATTGGTCAGTGCAAGTCACAGTTTTATGAAGGTTTGTTTTATTTCTGTCTCCTCCACTAGGCAGTGATCATTCCAAAAGCAAGGACTGGTTCTCATTCATCTTTATACCCCCTTGACTGGCACAATGCTTAATACATACCTTTTAGATATGGAGATGTGAGTAAATAAATAGAGGAGGGAAGGACAAAAAGAAGGAAGGAGGAGGGAGAAAGAAGCAGGGATTAGCTTTCAACTCAACAAGATACTTCCTCAAATCAGATGAGAAGATACAGACTGGATTGTACCAGGAGAGAGCAAAGAGCAATTACATTTTACATCTGCTCTGAATACTATTGTAAGACTCTACATTTTACATCCTTGTCTGACAGGGAAAATAAAAAGAACTGGTAAAAGACTTAAAAGGACGATTTTTAAATGAGGTGATCTTATCTTAGATAATATGCTACTCTGCACACACAGCCTGCTTTGAGATGGACGCTCAGTCTCTGCCCTGCCAGGTCGAGTGAATCAGAGTAGAAAGGAACTGTGCCATTTGGCTCCACACTTTGATCCCCCAGGGGCACAGGGAGCCTGCCCCAGTCAAAGGCTTCTGAGGGATCCTTTCGCATTTCCAAACTGCCTCCCTCGCTACTGTCACGATCAACTCCGGCCTTCCTAGAGAGAAGAAACGAGGCCATAGGACAGGTTGGCTCAAAGGCAAGTAAATGTGAGAGGAGTGTGTGTAATATCACCGCCCCTTCAATTTGGAAGCTTTATTCTGTCCCATGCCTGAATGAATTTGCCTCTTCTCCTCACATCCAGTTGGAATGAAAGCTCTATGGAGGGCATTTCCACTCACAAATCCTGCCACAAACATGCGGCGGCTCTGTATGAGCTTCTAGAGAAGCGCCAAAGAGAGTCTCAAAACTTTGGATCACTTTGTGGGGTAGACAGGAAGCAAGGGTGCAGCTCGAGAGAAAGCAGGGCCACTGGCCCACCTTGGAACGCACACATTTCTAGGAGCCTTGGTGGGGGAGTAGTGATGGTTAATTTGTGTCAACTTGGCTGGGCCACAAGGTGCCCAGATATTTGGTAAAACATCTTCCTGGATGTTTCTGTGAGGGTGTTTTAGATGAGATTAACATTCAAACCATGGACTTTGAGTAAAGCCAATTGCTCTCTATGATGTGGGTGGGGCTCATCCAATCAGTTGAAGGCCTGAACAGAACAGAAAGACAGGCCTCCCCAAAGCAAGAGAGAATTCTCCAACAGACTACCTTCGGACTTCATCTGCAACACGGGATCTTCCTGGTTCTACAGCAGACAGCCTCCAGACTGGAACTGGAACATCGTCTCCCTGGGTCTCTAGCCTGCCAGCCTCCATAATCAGTGCGAGGCAAGCACTTATAATAAATCTCTGTCTAAATGTATACACATCCTTTTGCTTTTGTTTCTCTAGAGAATGCTAATACAGACGGGGAGTGAGGAGTAGACTCATTAGGTGTCAATCTACTGAGAGACTCAATATAGAAATGAACTGGACAATGGCCAAACAATATATAAAAATAGAACTCTGACCTAATATCACAGCAACCAGCCCAGGAAACCAATCCGTTTTATACAGTAACCAATCCAGGAAGCCAGCCTACTGTCTATAAATCAGACTTGCCCGAGTGGGATGAAGAATTGGCATTGACCTGGTACGGGTTATCTGAGTCCAAGTGAGGCAGAGGGGCAGCCCAGAGCAGAGAGTCAGAGCCTGGGCAGACTGAGGACACCCACATGGGAAGGTGGTACATCAAGGCTTGTTGGAGCTCAATCAAAAGGAAGAAGCATCCTAATGGGAGAGGACCCAACCCAAGGTACTAGAGCCCAATGTGGATGAAGAGGTCAGCCCCACAGGGGCAGGTGGCAATAGCAGCATAGAAGATTGCTTACAATGGGGGCTTAAAAAAATAAGAAAATGGGGGCTGGCCCCATGGCCGAGTGGTTAAGTTCGCGTGCTCCACTGCAGGCGGCCCAGTGTTTCGTTGGTTCGAATCCTGGGCGCGGACATGGCACTGCTCATCAAACCACACTGAGGCAGCGTCCCACATGCCACAACTAGAAGGACCCACAACGAAGAATATACAACTATGTACCGGGGGGCATTGGGGAGAAAAAGGAAAAAAATAAAATCTTTAAAAAAAAAAATAAATAAGAAAACGTATTAAAGAAAAAATGAGAGCCAGGGTTCTTATGGTCAGAAGATGGAGTTACAAATATGGAAAGGGAGAAAACAAGAATGAATCCTGTGGTGTTGGGTTGAATTAAAGATAACAGTAGGAATTCATGGTTTTTTTAATATGAATATAGACACATGTAGATAGAGAAATAAATATAATGTAAATATATATATTCATATGTATTATATATGCATACTTTTATTCCCTAGCTCTGTCCACTGAGAGGGCCTGGAAGCACTCACTCACCAAGAACATTTACCACATGTGGTACCCAGATTGTGATGTCTTAATTCCACTCTTCACTAAAAAGAAGCAAGGGATCTTTGGGAAAATGGCTGATTCCAAGGCTGGGGCAGGTAAAGTGACACAGGAGCATCTTGCTCTGCAAGAAGGAAAGGAAGGGCTCAAAGAATGATGAAGATTCATCAAAAAGGGTCCAGAAACTAGCTTGAAGGAGCTCCTGTTGGTCGAATATTGGGCAATTCGAGCATCAATAAGTGAGGATAGTAATGAATTATATGTCCTTGAATAGAACAAAAATCCATGAGTCCAGACCGATATAAACAAATAAATAGAAATGAAAGATATAAATAAATAAATAGAATGAAGAAAGAGAGAAAGAAAGAGATTGAAAGTTTGATGAAGACTAGGATATTTAAATAGCCTCAAAGTATCTCCAGAATAATTAAAAAGCATATTGATTACAAAGTGGAAAGGAGGACATCTAAATTTGAGAAGCCTAGAAAACACCAACCTAACCAAATCTTCAAAGTGAAAGTTGTCAGCAGGGGGACAAATTGAAATGATGCCCCACCCGACAGCATGCGACGAGAAGAGTCCTGCATCACTTCTGAGATATTTCTGCCAAAGACATGTACCCCGCATCTCCTCAGGAGGGAACATCAGACAATCCCATTGAGGGACATCCCACATAATAACCTGCCTGTCAACATCACCAGTGTCGGTCATGAAAGTCAAGAAAAGAGTGAAGAACTGTTACAAATCGAAGGAATTCAAGAGACACGACAACTAAATGTAACAACAACTTTGGACTAGATCCTTTTCTTATAAAGCATATAATTGGGACAACTAGAGAAATTTTGAATGGGATCTGGGTACTAGATGGGAGTAATATATTGCTGTTAGTTTCCTGATGTTGGTGATTGTATTGTGGTTCTGTAGAGAATATCGGTGTTTGTCAGAAATGGACACTAAAACATTCAGGGGTGATGGGACATCGTGTTGACAGCTCATCCTCAAATGGCTCAAAGAAAAATCTTTATACTGTAGACACACACACACACGTTCATACCTACATACATAGTATTGTGATTATGTAGGAGAATATGACCCTGTTCTTAGGAGATAGCATGCTGAAGTATTTAGGGGTGTGAAATGTCACATGTCCAAAACTTACTTTCATTCAAATGATTTGGCAGAGAGATGAAATGTAGCCAAATGTTATCATTTGGGGAAGAGCACTCTGGTTCACTCCTTCACTATTCTGAAGGCCTAAAAAGTTTCAAATAAAAAGTGAAGAAGGAGCTAAAAAGGGGTGTAAACAATAAAGTTTCAAGGAATTCTACATGGGAAAAAAAATGAACGAAAACCCAGAACCAAGGATCGTGCTTCCATCAATGTGACTTGCTTTATGACATGGAGAAACGTGTTGGACTTTGCTCTCTTTCGAAACAAAAGACAATAACCCAGAAAAGTTTGTCCTGGTGTTTATAAAGAACTGAGCTGTCCTAGCTTCCACTGAACTGCCTTCTACTCCCAGGGATGTACCAGGCCGCAGCCAGGGCTGCGCCGCTCGCCAGCACTCAGAAAACCAGCTTTTATTCTTCCCACCTGCCTCTAGTGGGTGCACAGCAGGGTATCCCTGGGCCTCCCACCTGCTCTCCTCAAAGGGCTCCAAGGCCTCCTGACTCATGGAAAGCATCACAGGAGGTCTGCATAAAGGAAGCCCATACAAGAAGGGCTTTATGAGAGAATGTGATGGAGACAAAGCCATGTTATCCCATAGTTACCACCTTATGCTACCGACAGCATACAGCCTAGAAGTTTTTCAGGGGCCCATAAAAAAGTTTGAGATCTGAAAAAATGCTGAGCTTGCAAAAAAAGAAAAGCAGCCTCTGACATCCAGGAGCTGGCCTGGTGCCATCAGCGAGGCCTTGGTGTTCTCCCATTGAGCATAAACAATTTCACAGAACAAGAGCATCAGACAGGGCCATTGTGTAAGCAGGATGGATCAAGATGAAACAAGACCACTCCAGAATCATGTCAAAACACAGGCAAAACATGAACAATGTCTGAGTTAAAACGTACCGAACGTCCCCTATCCCAGCTAGAATGAATGACCTTGGCTGCTCTATCGATTACAACTTTAGCCTCCATTAGAATGCCTTCCTTCTAGATAAGGTTTAGGAAGATGCCCAATCAGAATTACCCCACTTCCTGCAACGTCCAATCCAGAGCAAAGCCCCGCTTCCCTGAACTCTCTCCTAAATCACCTAACACAAACCCAAATCCTGTAAGAGGTCTTTCCTAATGCCCTCTATTGAGATGCCCATGGTTCCCCATGGAGTGTGTTCTTCTTCACTGCAACGAGTAATACCTGACTTGCTCAAAGGCAGGTGTGTTCCTGGTGAGCTTTGACTGAAGGGCATTGACAAGCTCCATGTGGTAAAGAAAATTTGGTCCCCGAACATTCTTAAAATACAAATTGGTAAATACTCAGTGAAACCACGCTACGTCAACTTCCTTCATTGTTAAATTTATAATCCGTAAAATTTTATGACCTCTGAAAGCAATTTGCACATTACATTAGCTTTTCTCACTGCATAAGAATTCCCAAGTCTTCCAGCTGATTACTGAGAAATCATGGCCAAATGTAAATTAAATGAGTAGCCAATTTTATAAGCAAATTACGAATTATTATAACTCGTCTGAAAGAACCCAAAAGTTTGAGTGCCCGGGGCCTAAAAAGATTTTAAACACCCTGGATAGAGAAGGCAACGTGCAAGGTTGGTTTGGAAACCAAGGGGCCTGAGGGACAGTGAGTGGCAAATACCACCAGCTCAAGGATCAGTAAAGTGGTCCTGAGATATCAAAAAGACTGTTCTTTCCTTGGGAGGAAATCAGGTAGGCCAGGAGGATTGATCCACTCCCCCAGCTACTCCACAGTCGGCTGTTTTTAGTAATAATCTCCTGCCAACCCACAGGGTGGACGTCCTGCTGATTGGCTGTTGGTTGCGTCATATAGAAATGGGGCAGCCAAGGCAGACCAGTGCACTGCCTCCCTTATCAACGCCATTCCCAGGCTGTTGCCACCTTGGCCTTGCTCATGGGACCTCCCATTCCTGTCACTACCTGTCTTCTTTTGGGGTGCTTTCCCATTGTTTGATCCCAATTGGTGCCTGTGCCCTGGCCTGTCCTCAGTCCTCAGCCACGTAAACATGTGGGCTCTCCCCTGACTTTTTACCTTCTTGCCTCCCACCTGCTGTCAGGGGATCCTCCCCTTCCCAACCTCTCCTTCAATGACACTCTTCCTTCCCATCTTCATCTCCGTCTCTCCTGCCAGAACACACAGAGGAAGTAGGTCAGCCAGGACCCAATGGAAGCCATCTGCAGCAGAGGAATTCTCATCTAAAGAAAAGCACCCAGAAAAGAAAGAAACTTTCTTTTTTCATTCAGCAGTCACATTTCTGGGGAAAAAAAATAAAGCTTAGAACCAGAGATGGAGACTTTTGGAGGTGGAAATGGAACTTGGAAATGATTGAGCTCCATCTTGTCATTTTTCATATGGAAAACTATGGTCTGCGTAGTCCAAGTTTTTTCTGTAAGACGAGGAAGACGGATTTTGCCTTTTCCCCTTAAGTCTATTGGTTTTATAATTTAGTGGGAAGGAAAAATGTATTTTTCCCTTCCTTGGTCAAACTGAAAAAAAAATAACTGTGAAATGGTACACGGTTTGTTTTTTTAAAGCCCCCACAAAAGGCAGCCCGGTAGGAATTATATCTTCGTCGGTGCAGGTTATGAAATTACCCTAGAGAGTCATTTCTATAGAGACTGGCAGTGCAAAGGCTGTAACTCAATGGAATACAATTCCACTCAGAGCTCACAGAATGTAATTGATGGAAGGAAGCAACATAAATTACCTTCGCATCCTTCATGGATAATGTCTCTGTTTCCCACACAATCTCATTTTGCACACAAAACAAACAAAACCAAATTCAATCTCCCAAATTGTGTGTCTGCGCTTGTTTGCTTTCTTTTAAAAATCATTCTGCCCACGTCACCCTTAGTCGTGGCTCTCCTGCCAGGCAAATTAAGTCCAATATTGGCAGCGTGTTTAACCTCTGCCCTCCACTTCCCTCCCTCCTCCTGAACTTCCAGCCCTTCTTTGTTTCAGATGCATCGTTCATTTAGAGCCATGACAAAAGCATAAGAATTAAATTTTGCTAAGAAAAGACCAGCTAACTCGGCTTCGATTTCATTTTGCAGTCAATCTGAGAGCTGAAAGGCAGATTCCTTTGTCCCTCTTTGCAACAACTAGCAAAATGGTGAACCAAAAACAATTTTAAGTTCTCTATGGTGACAAGAAAGATTATGGGGGCGGGGTATAGATCACTGAAATAGGTGCTCAATTAAAATATCTCACTGAATCACTGGTGACTCCCAGCTCGTACAGAGAGCTATCATCACGATGTGCACAGACATGATTGCGGGGCCTAGTAGGATGGCAGATTGCAGAGACAGGATCGCATGGGTTTGCATAAGAGCCTGATCCAACTTTGTGGCTGACCCCTGAGAAGGGTGATTCCCAAGCCAATCACAAAATTCAAAGCAATGTGACAATGTGGCAATCGTGCAGGCAAGTATCAATTCTCCCTGTGGTTGGAGACTCTGAGCAGTGCCACTACTAACAACGAAGTGGGCAGCAAGCTCTTGGAACCAAGAGAGTCCATCTTCTTTGAAGCCAGGACTCCAGGCAGTGAAGAGAAGGACAGGATCAGGTTTAGACATCCCCAACAAGAGGAATGGCAAGGTCTTGGAGAGTGCATTAAGATTGAGCTGCCAATGCATTACGGTTGGCCCCACAATAAAGGCAAGACTGAGACAGATGAATGGATAAAGAAGGTGTTCTATCTATCTATCTATCTATCTATCTATCTATCTACAATGAAATATTATTCAGCCACAAAAAAGAAGGAAATCCTGCTATTTGTGACAATATGCATGGACTTTGAGGGCATTATGTTAAGTGAGACAGCCAGACAGAGAAAGAAAAATACTGCATGATATCACCCATATGTGGAATCTAAAAAAGCCAAACTCATAGAAACAGAGAATAGAATAGTGATCACCAGAGTCTGGGGGTGGGGGTGGAGAATTGGGGAGATGTTGTTTAAGAGTACTAACTTGCACCCCAGAAGATGAATAAGCCCTGGAGATCTAACGCACAGCATCAAGATTACAGTCAACAATACCGTATTATAAACTTCAGAGTTGCTAAGAGACTAAATCCTATATGTTCTCACCACAAAAAAGAAATGATAATTATGTGATGTGATAGAGATGTCAGCTAACACGACAGTGGTAATCATACTACAATATATAAATGTGAAATCAACATGTTGTACACCTTAAACTTACACAATGTTATGTGTCAATTATATCTCAATAGAAAAAGAAAAAGACTGAGATACCAAGAAGCAGGGCAGAAATCCAGTAGGAGGTTAAGGGCGGGTCCCCAGAGCTGACCCCAGACATCGAGCTTGGAGGTTGCACACTTCTTCTAGCTCTGCCCACCTGAGGAGACACGATCTGCAGATACATCACTCAGGGCCTGAACATGCGATTTCAGTTCTCCATGACTTCTCACGCAGGCTTTGGACAGTCAGGGCCCGACAACAGCCAATGTAAACTGTATGGCTGCACTGGCGTCTCCTGCCCTTCCCCTGTGAACCTAAAAAAGCAAAGCACGAGGCAGGGATTATTTCTGAACTCTTTAGATGGGCCCTGACAGCTTCAGTTTGGAAGATGAGATTTGGGTATCTGTAATTTCCGCCAATTGTAAATTCCCTCTCACTGAAAATTACCAAGTATTAAGATTTGCCTGTCTTGGGTTTTGTCTTCCACCAAGTACAGTTTAAGGGGCCCAAAGATTTGATCTTTAGAAGTGATACAGACCAATTTCAGGTGGCTTATTAAGCTGAAGTCTATGGAATGGATCTGTAATCAAAAGTTATTCCAGTGGAGGCTGACAAAGGATAAAGTGACAACTCAAGCTTGGGGAGGTTGAATCAAGCGTCTTTTAAGATAATACAAAAAGCAATTTGAATCTCAGTGAAATTTTCTTCTAAAAGACCCTAAGGGTGGGTATAAATCCATCTTCTATTTTAATTAGTTGGCTTACACGGCATGGATTCATTCTCCTCTTCCTACCCCCAATCTGGTGGAAATAAATTCAGTTGTTTCTGCCTCATGAGAAGGTTACATCTACTTCAAGTGGACAGAGCCTAAGGCTAATTCTAGAAACAACCCTCTAAGAGAACATATCTGTGAAATGATCTAGGTGTCTAGAGTGCAGCAGGTAGAGGGTAAAAGAAACATATCGCTTTAAAAAGCCGATTAGGGTTGCATAATTTTGGCAGAGACAGAGGTAGAAAGTTCATTATCCATTATTTGTTCAACAAATGTTTATTGAAGGGCTCATGTTCCAGATAAAGTGCTAGGTGCTGGAGATACAAAGGGAAAATTCAGTCTAGGAGGGCTGGGAGAATGGAGGGCCCACAGCTAAACAATTAGTACACCCTACAAGGACAAGCTCAGTGGCCGCACTGGGAGGGTGTGAATTGCCTGGAGGGCCAGGATGACTTCACATTGAAAGCAGGGGTGAAGCTAACTGTGGAAAGAATTTTTTTTTTTTTCTGAATTAAGAGTAGATGTGTTAAGAAAGAAAAAATGGCTGTCAGCCAGTGAGGTCCAGCACAAGCTGACAGCAATATACAGCTGGTCGGGGCTGAGGACAAACTGATGGAGCCAATGAGCAAACAAGAGTTCACCCTCTGATCCATTTATTCAATCGGGCCACTCTTTGATGTATAGGTGTCCTGCTAATTTGAATTTTCTAACTGAAACACTGTCTTCTACTAATATAGTAGCTCTTGGTTGGTTTTTGGTCTTTGTGTGATTTTCTTTTTATTAACAACCTCGGGTAGATTTCTCTCTAGATCTGGGCAGACTCAGTCCTCATACAGCAGGTGCCGCTACTGCCCTGTGAGGTAAAAATGAGCCAAACTAGACATCCCTGAAACCACAGAATTTTTTAAATGACCCGTAGGAGCCTGGCATCTGAAGATACCAAATTTTCAGCCCTCCAGTCACTGTGGCTCTTGAGAGACCACCTAGTCACTGAAGCATAGAATCACTCAGCAGGATGCACGACGGCAGGTGAAATTTAATCAGCGTGTGAGTACCGAGCGCTGCAGTTACAATTACAGATATCATTCATTACCAATATGCTTTCCAAGAATTAAATTGAGATGTGTTTGTGTGTGTGTGTGTGTGTGTATGTAATCAATATGAGTAATTTCCATTCGAGGCTGTTTCTTTCATACTTCATTTTTCCAGTCCCTGAGAAGCCTAGAAAGTCTAGCGTTACATAAACCAACAGGATGCCAAGATGCTAATGTAGTCATTGCTTAAACTCATGTAACACTTCTCTCTGAGTGTCTTCCCTGGGGCTCCTGCAGTGAGTTTTCAGGTGCTAAACATTAATATTTTTTAACAAACAACGTGTTCTCAAGTCATTTTTATCTTCCCCTGTGGTCAATATATAGTATTCATCTTCCACTCCCTTCTGGGAAAATGAAAAAATAATGACGTGAGATGATTTCAGCCTCAGGTCCCTAACTTGCCAGTACAAGAGAGGGCCTTGGCCTTTCGGTGGAGATGACATGGTTAGCCTGGAATGTTCCTCACTCCTCCTTACTCTAAGGAACTGGATGATGGTCTTGAACTTCTGAATTCCTCTTGCTCACCAACTCCCTTGAGGGTGCACCTTGTTTTTGAGGTGAGCTTCAAGTAGGTAACTTTTCCTGGGGAATGAGGCAGAGGTCAGGGTAGAATGGAAAAGGAGCTACTAGAATCCAAGATGAGGAGGCGGGAGCCCTGCTCTGTTGGGTTAGAAGAAGATGAGGGGCTAATTTATAGGAAGAAACCAACCCAAAATAGTGAATCTTGTAAATTTGTGTCATGCTTCCGACTTTGTCACATCCTGTGCCTCCAAGGTATGGATAAGACTATAATTTTACCTTAATGTGACACGAATACAGTGGCTGACTCAGTCCTATATTTCAGCAAGTTCTGTTTCTCTTCTTTCGAGGTCTTTCTAACAGCGCCATTAGAAGCCATCGCCTGACTCTGTAGCTTCTAAGGCTGATGTCAGATTTCTCACACCCTCTACTTACTCTCCAGATGGAGAGCCAATGCATGGCCTCTCCTCACATAACTCAGCAGTGGTGAGACACACGCCCTCCAGTTATTCTCCAGTTCAACACTCAGCAGCCCCAGGCCTGAGTCCCAGTTCTGCCAGTTATCACCTGTGTGATCTTAGGCAAAGTACCCAAATCTCCTTCCCTTTGCTTTGTTTCTTCTCAATCACAACATAGCCTCAACAAACGGGTTTGGTAGGGACTAAGTGAGATGGTGCTTTTTAAATCACTTAGCACAATGTCCAGCATAAAGCAGGAGATCAATATATATGAGCTATTTTCAGCATTATTATTTTGCATTAGGTGTTTATGCAGCATCTGTAACCATTATCCTTTCCTGCTCTGAGGTGGTGATTCTGGCAGAGACAGTGGCTAGAAATAAGTGTCCATGGTTAGGAACTTTGCTCTCCAAGAGGACTCAGGGATCAAATTACCCTGACCGGATAAGTCTTTACAAAATAGAAAAAGTGAGAATTCGAAATTTAAGGGGAAAAAAAGAAGCTAAGGTATATTCTATAGAGAATTAATAACAATATAATAAGAGTTGTGGTGTGTAATGGACAAGCCCAGAGCAAACAGTCAACAGTCACATCACTATGCTAGGCCTGTGTGGAGATTCTCAGGGATAGGAAGCATAGAAGACACCGTCTATCACCAAGTGAATTAATCGCCATGCTGTGCAGTGGTCAGATTCTATTCCATCAGTCACCTATTTAAATAGTATCTAGGAGAGACGCTTCAACACACCAAAATAGACCAGACCAAATCCTGAGGCAAAGGCCATGGCTATCAAACTCAGAGCAAGTTCAAAAACTGGAAACAGAATAAAGTTGCCTTGATAGTCTTAGATAACCAAAGCTGGCCATCAGAAACCTTGGGACAGTCATGGTCAGTTGAGAAGTCCCAGACTCCCTCAGCCTGTGAAGTCACGTAGATGTGAATACCACCAACTTCACTGGCTCTGAACGTCCACCCAATCTTGCTGCATGAAATCTAATGTTTTGCTCAGTTTTCCTTCCCAAAGATTTCTGAGACATCCTCCCTTACCACCAAGAATTTTCATATATTCCGCACATCAGCCTCAGTTTGGTTCAGCCCCAAAACTGGCTGCCCAGCCCCACACAGTGACCTCCTCTCTGACCCTGGGATACCAGCCTTCAGCTGTGAGTTACCTCAGCCGCTCTCTCCTTAACTCATTGTCCCGCAAATAGACAGAGACACTTCCCTTGACTCCCACAGTGATCGCTGACCCCAGATTGAAATTTTAGACAAGACTTGGCTGCAGGTTTTCAGGCTAACTGAAGAAGAATATAATGTAGATAGCTGGAATACAACAGCCTTATTTGGGCTCCCTTCCTACTGAGTTTCCAGTGTACTATGGCCCCTCAAAGGGAAAAGTGAGCCCATCCTTCCACTCCCTTTCTGTCCTACAAAAAAGCCACACACTCACAGCGGCCTCTCTCTACCTCAACCATACTCCAAGGTTATTGCCAGCAGATTATTGTGCCTCAGTGTAAGACACTGGGAGGCATTTAGATTGCCTCCCAGGGCTCCCTTCAGACAACCGCCGCCTGCCTTGACATAGGTTGAACCCAAAGGCCCATCCCCAGCCTTTCAGAAAACAACCACGTCTCTGTCCAAAGTAATTTGATGCTTTCACAAAAATGGCTAACAGCTTTTAAACCATTTTCTTAGTTTCTACTCATCATGATTTGAAAATCTTAAAGCCTGGTTTCACCCAGGACACTGTTAAAATAGGACCTGCTCTATAATTGAAATCATTTTTTAGAAAGAAACTTCAAAGGACCCAGGTCTCCACCGGCCGAGCCTTCGTGATGACCATCCTACACAGGGCAGTTTAGCCACGTAGACAAACCCAGTGCACTGAAGCGCCCTGTTCTTTGTTTCCATCCTTTCACTCCCTCCACGGCAGAGCTGTTCTCGCAGACTCTTTGTGCCCTGCATAATTGCCGCTGCTGAGAACTGATGACTCACCCGTCACCACTTCTTTTTTTCTTTCTTTCCTTGCGTCAGCTGAAGTTAGTCAATATAATGTGCCACTATAATGTTCAGGATATTGTAAAGAAAAGCTTTTATTTTTTTTGTAAAACTTAGGCTTAGCTAGGCTTTAAAGCAAAAATAATCGGAATTATCAGTATTTTCCACAAGGTCAGGTACTCTCTGGGTGTTTCCATTTATGTTCCAATTCTTTGGCAATCAGCACCGTTTCTCATAGGATATATGAAAAACGTGCATGTTTAGATGCCCAGCCCATAACCTGATCATGCAACATGCCAGGCACCGTCCACAGGTAGCTCTACAGGAGAATTCATTCTGAGTTCCCCTTCAAGATACTTCCCAGGCCCTCCCCCCCACCAGGGTCCCGATGCCCCCTGTCAATGGAAGCTGGACCCTCCTAGGAGAACTCAGAGCCCTGGAAACTACAGTGGGCTTTGGGGTCCCAGGGCTCCCAGGGTTCTGGGTCCAGAGGAGGATAAGAGAGTCTTCAAAGCAGTGAAGAAAGAACTAGGATCTATATGGGAGAGAGAAATATCAGAAAGTACTACACATTTGAATGAATTTGTCAAAATCGCTTGGAGAATTCTTGTTGACGTCTTAGGTCAACAAATTGAATATCCTAATTGCCCCTCTTCACCAAACATCCAGTAAAGCTTGAGTTATTGCTTCCTATGTGCCAGGGGATATGGAGAGGACGAGACCCAGCCTCCGCTCCTGACAGTGCCCCCAGCCCAATGGAGGGGGGATGGGAATGCTGTGATCTAAGTGGGCAGAGCTTGCTAAGAGAACAGGCAGGACAGGCTGGAGCTGCCTAGAGTGGGAAGATCAGGAAGCTTTCCTCAATGCCTGAGCATTAAGGACCAGGCAGTGTCTACCACCAAAACAAAAAAGGTGTATTTCCACCCACACACCAGCTCCCCTAAGCCCAGATTCCATATAACAAGCTCTTTCAGCAACAACAGAATTTTGTGAATTAGTTTTGTAACAAAACCAAGCCCACTCTGATCCCCAGGGCCACACCAGCTGACAATAGCCCTACGTGTGGAATCCAGCATTGCTAGGAGCGGCAAGGCAGGAACAACCCACAGAGAGCCTGCAGGAGAGCAGCGCTGGCACCCTGCGTTAGCTGATCCCGGAGGGCTCGGCAACCCACCTCCCCAGGGCTGAGCTGCCCGTCCACACTGGGAATGCCACACACACACACACTCACACACGCTAGATCTGGAGAGGCCAGCACTTAATGCATTTTGTTTCACAGCAGGTGAGCAGCCCAATCCAATTCTTGACTCATACATGAGAGTGGGAAGCAGGCTTCCGGGGAAAGCACGCCCTCCTCCCTGCACAGATACCTGCCTTCAGCTGGGGCCCTGGGTTGAGAGCGAGACTAACAAAAGTCTGATTAGCTGGCTCATGGGCAGGGGGAGCTTAGCCCGTAATTGGAAAAACCGAGCAGTAGATCTGTGTTTGCCAAAGAGAAGAAGTCTCCTTTGTTCTAAAATAGCACCTGAGAGTTTAGTTAAAAGACAGGCCTGCTGACCCCTAATGACTCTTAGCAGGGTCGCTTTATCCTTCTAATAGGAGCTGCACGTCTTTGGCTCCTTAAATTACTACCAAGTGTTGTGTAGGTGGGGGCTTCTTCAAGGGAAAAAAAATCAATCCGAGAGGAAAAGCTACTCCTTAGCAACAAAGGAAAAAGAAAGAAGGCAGTTCGTTTAATGTAATCTGAGGTGGGATCTAGCTTAGCGGAGCCAGAGCAAAAACAGCTTTGATCTGATCAGGGCGCTCAAGTTAAAGAAGTTAAGGAGGGCCAGCCTCAGGATGCTTGAGGCCACAGACAGCATCACCAGTGAAGAACGCCCTCCCAGGAGAGGGACGCAAACCGGGGCCGCGAGCAGTCAGGACAGCATGAGGAAGCAGTTGTCACAGTCACTTAGTCAATGTGTGTTTTTAATCACACTCTTTTTCTGATTACAATAAAGCTGAAAAGAGAGTGATTTCAGCAGTCTGGGCAACAATGCGGACAGGGTAATTGCCTGTCCACTGGGACGGTGGTTATTGCACCTGTAGAATATGGTTGAAACTGGATGGTGTGCACTTGGTTCCATGAGCTCCATGCAAAAAGAGTAGGAATGGTTATAAAATGCATAGTGAATGTCCAAATAAAGTAAATAAGTGAGGAAATGGTGGGGGGAGGGAAAAACTATGAGACAAACCTTGAGAGTAAAGTGAGTACACCCAACACACGGCTGTAGGGGCCTATGCAGTTGTGTGGGTGCATTAAGTGGATAAGGTTAGTGCACCAAACACACACCCCCCCAACACACGCTGTGGGGATCTACACAGCTCTCTGTGTGAGTGCGTGTGCATTAAACAAAATCCCCTGGCTTGAGTAGCAATTGCGAGCCACAGTAACCCACCTGTAATCCCCATGTTGGCGTTTTCCAGTTGCCTTAAAGAAGGGCTCAGCCAAACCTTCCTCTCTCGGGAAAGAATCCACTACATCTCCACACCAGTGTGGTTTAGAGTTTACTGAAGACTTGGTGGGGAAGTTAGAGGAGGGCTTTGCCTCACATACACCACACCGAACTCCTTGAATCTTCATTTAATATTCAGTTTCTCCTCAGCCTTCGGTTAATGGGTCTCTTCTTCGTCCTTTGTAGCTTTTGTCTCCAGGATTCCAGTCTCTCAGCTCCGAACTCTTCCTGTGGGTCTCCCTAGCCCCCCTCTTTCTTTCAGCTGCTGCCTACAGACTCGCATGACTCATTGCCCAGAGATCAGCAAACCAGAGCTTCCAGCTCCAGGATGTTCTAATTTTAGAAAGAAAGGCTATACATAACCAACAACAACAAATTTTGTCCAATCAAAATTATCAAGAATGATTTTGGCATAGAGTTTGGAAGTAGCATCCAGCAAAGCAACAGGCCCATAGTCGACTCTATATATTGATGCTTATGCATTTCAAGGGGGCAGGGCAAGATCTGGATGATATTTCTTCTAGAGTCTTCCTTCACGACATTACGTGGAGTCCATGAGCACATCCATATCTGCCTCTGGGTTACTGTCACTGCCCCATAAACATTCAGACTATTTCATCTGTTCTAGTCCTTTGCACAAAATAAGTCCAAAATCCTGGGATTCTTCAATAAGACCATGCTCATTTTTAGTATATTTGAGTTCATAGCCAGCTGTAAAATGCTATGTGCTTTTTGCCCCCAAAATTCTCAGTAACGGTCACAAGTGTAACTCGTGCTTCAACTGTGAGATGGCCTGACTGCCCACCACTCCCCAAACTGTTCAGGAGTCAGTTGGACTGGGTTATTTCTAAACTATCCACACACTCTCCCTGTTCTGTTGGTAACAGTTTCTCTGCACTTTTGAAAGTGAAGGCTGGGGGCCGGCCCTGTGCCTGAATGGTTAAGTTTGCGTACTCTACTTCCACGGCCCAGGATTCACTGGTTTGGATCCTGGGCACAGACCTACACACTGCTCATTGAGCCATGCTGTGGTGGCATCTCACATAGAAGAACTAGAATGACTTACAACTAGGATATACAACTATGTACTGGGGCTTTGGAGAGAAAAACAAATAGGAGGAAGATGGGCAATAGATGTTCGCTCAGGGCCAATCTTCCTCACCAAAAAAAAAAAAGGCATAATTTCACAAAGAAAGTGACAGCTGCAGTTAGCCAGTGGCTGTTAACAGCATCCACTCAAGACAGAACCCTCCACTCTGGACTCTTCAGACCTGAGCTTCCCCCAGCCATTCCACCAGCCCCAGGACTTACCTATGTTCAACCAGTAAGGCCGGAACCTCAGATAAGTTCCTCACTCAGCTTGGCAGTGTCCCAGCAGAAAGCAAAATGCTGGTGATTGATATGAGGTCCCAAAGTTAATCCAAATATTAATTGGTCTTAGAATTATGGCAATTTAGAGCTACCAGGGAGCTAACTGATGATCCAGTTTGACAACATAATGTTACTGAAGAGACTCAGGGAGAAACAGTGAAGTAGTCAAGAGCGTGTGAGTTCTATGAGCCAGAGCAAGGATCTGGGCAGTTCAACTTCTGCTGGACAATCGCTGGGGTTGGGAAGACCAGGTAAGCCTGAGGAGGAACTGGGAGAGACCAGCTCAGAACTGGGTCATATCTAGTAACCAAAAGAAATGTCCTTCTCCTCCAAGACCACTCAATAACAAACCAAATGACTTTCCCAGAACCTTTCTTCTCTGGTCAGATCCACAAAACTAAGAATTGCCTCTGCAGGCAAAACCCACACAGTTGTGGGTAAAGAGACAAAGCTTTGTGGGATAGTCCCTGCCTGCACTCATCCTGGGGAATTAACTAAAGCTCCACCAGTCTTGGGAATTGGAAGTTCAGCTGTGCGGTGCTGATTCTGCTGGGTGTGGTGCTTCCCATTACACACCCTGTTCTAGAGACCTGGACCCAGTAGAGAAGGAGAGGTGTCCGGTGCAAAGAGAAAAGGACTTGTAGATGGGCCTGGGTTATATGATTTGGTTATCCTGACATGGACCCTCTTAATCTCAGGTCCACGTGCCGGATGCACAGTATAAGCCAATCACTGAGACACCAGTGCTTGGAGGTAAAGAAAGGTTTATTCAAATTAGCCAAAACAAGAAGGTGAGAACAAGTAGGTTCTCTCAGGTCCACTTTAACAAAGGAAGGGAGCAAGGGGCCTTTATAGGGCTAAGGGGCTTGAGAGGTGAAGTTTCAGGGAAACAAAGGGTAAGTCCGTGTTTCTTTCACTTTAGATAAGACCCTGAGCAACTAGGCTTCTTGGCACCTTTGGCAGCTGGGGTCGGATCATCTGGTGGTCATAATTTCCTTAAAGGCATTTTTTTCTTCTGCAAAACAAGCTCGTAAATCCTTGTGACCACTGAGTCACCCCTCTGGTTAAACAAGAAAATAGCAAGTTAGCAAGCGATAATGATGCATGGGCTGTGAAGGAAGCATTTGGGCTCAACAAATACATCTAATGGGGATTGAGGTTATTTATCTAGGATTTTCATGGGTACTGACTTCTTTGCATCTGTGGCTGTGTTGGGAACAAAGTCAAAGGATAACCATGTTCTTATGGGATATTTACAGTAACCCTCAGGTGCCCAGACTTATAACTCCTCCGACCCTTAACATCTTCGTTCATGCAGATGAGAATAATAAACATCAACACTGGCATAAGGCTTAAAATGTGCCAGAAACTGTAAGTGCATCACATGTATCAACTCATTTAATCCTTAGAACCCTAACTACTACTATTATCTCCCTTCTTCCAAGCTTGAGTTTGAGCCCAGCAGTCTGTCTCCAGTTTCCACTCTTACTCCCTTCAGATCCCACGTTGCCTGGATGTTGTGCTGGAAGAAACCACCAAAGTGATTCAGATAGAGGCACCACTCCACAGCCTGGCACATAAGCAAACAGGGAATATAGTTGCCACTGCTGCCATTGTTATTATCATCACTTTTCTTGTCCAGTCCAGTACATGTTGATGGCGGGTCCCGAATGATCCCAGGGGACTCTATCCACACAAGCTTACTTTGTTCTCATTTCAGATCTTTTGGATGCTGGAATTGCGACCATGTCTACATAGCCAGGCCCCTCAATTCAAATTTCAGATCCATTACTTCCCCCTAAGAACCGGACCCCTCTCTTTTGTCTGATACAAGCTTAAAGAGTAACAGGGCCGCAAGTGGGGCCTGACCGCGCTGAGGATCTGAAAGGAATGGAAACATTTCCTTCTAAACCTTTGAAATTCTAATGAGAAGATTAAAATGTGGCACCACTTAAGGACCAGCATGTTGACAGACTGTCTGTGTGACTCAGCCAACTGATCTTCCCCGGCCTGAAGGAAGAATACTTGTTTTGTCCTCCACTCAGGTAGATAATTCACTTCCTTGAAACACGTCATCAGCGTGGAAAAGTTGTTTTTGAATGGAATCATTCTTGACATCTCTATTTGGCAACAGTGTTTCTACAGTGCTACTGTGCATCCTTAACGCAGAATTATAAGGTCGCGATCTTGGCCCTGCTCTCAATGACAAGATTTTGAAGAGACAGACGACTAGGTCAGAGTTACCCTAGCTATGACATTTGCAAGTACTTAATGGGATTGAATCTGCAAGATGCACTCTTCCGTCAAGCTGGGAAGCCCCAAAGGCATTATGTCTGGGGGGGCACCCAGGGTTATCTTACACACTTGGAATGATTTGAATATGACCATACTTGGTTCACCAATCATCCTTTGCCATAAAATCAAGGATTGTAGTTAAATAACAGAATTTTCTAAACACTGATGACTGAAATTTACATTCTAAATATGATAAAATACAAAAGTTGAGACAAGAGATAAAGAAATGCCATGTATAAGCACCACCTGGTGCCTACATCCTCTAATCCTCCAGGGCAGCCAGTGGGAGTAGATAGAACATAAACTTCAACGCCAGACAGACTAGAGTTTGAACTCTGGCAGAGATGGATTTTGCCACAAAACCTCAGGCAAGTCTCTGAATTTCTCTGGGCCTGAGTTTCCTCATCTATTTGAAAAACTTCTTTTCTGAGTTGTCATGAGATTGACATGTGTAAAAGCCCTCCCACATAGTAAACAATCAACAAACATTACTTTCCCTTCTTTCTTGGTATTCAGATGGACTCTGCTTTGTTCCTTAGAATCAAGGCTCCTCCTGGGCTTTGGTACTGGTGAAATCCTCTGCACACACTTTTAACTTGGGAGAGCAGGATCTGAGGCAATATCACTTTTGCCTGTTTCTTGTTCCCAGGACATCCCAGGGTCCCAGGACACTTTCCTCTCAGAGACATCACCACAGCCCTCCCTCGAACTGCTGGCTCTCCTTTCTCCTTTTGTGATTTAAAAAAACAAAGATTCTGAATAAGAATAGAGGTTTCCCACTCTATCCTTACAGCTAACCAGAGAAAGAACAGTTCTTTCCTTTTTTCCCCTTTTCATCCTCCTTCTTGCCATCCTCCCTCAACTCACCAGTTTTTCTTGATTGTCCTCCACAAAGTGGACAGTGATGGTGCTCCTAGCCAGCAAGTCAGGAGAGAACAGATATGTTATCATTCCATTCCCTCCTCATTCACTTAGGTGGACGTGTGGATCTCAACAAACCTGTGAAATAAGAAAGTCAGTAACTGTACACCCATTTCATAGGTGAGAGTGTTGAGACTCAAAGAGTTTAAATGGCATAAGTTGATAGTAGCAAAAGAGGCCTGTAGGGAGTTGAAAGGTCACCACCAAAAAGATTTGTCCATATCCTGGGACCTGTGAATGTGAATTTTTTGGGGAAAAAGGTCTTTGCAGATATAATTACGTTAACGATCTCAAGGTGAGATTATCTGGGTGGGCCCTAAATCCAATAACAATGTCCTTATGAGAGTGAGGCAGAGGGAGATTACACAGAAGAGAAAAGCATGTGAAAAAGGAGGCAGAGACTGGAGTGATATGGCCACAAGTCAAGGAACGTTCACCGGAAGCTGGAGAAGGCAAGGAGAAGAACCCCGCCCCCATCCCCACCCCCCCCAGAGCCTCCAGAGGAAGCATGGCCCTGCCCACACCTTGATTTCAGAATTCCGGCATCCAGACCTGTGAGAAAATACATTCCTGTTGTTTTAAGCCACTAAATTTGGGGTAATTTGTTACAGCAGCCCTAGAAAACCAATACAAGTCCTTGAAACCCAACTCTGGTAGTTTAATGATAAACTCTGCCATCCCATACCATGACATAGGACCATGGCAGCTGCAGACAGGAGACCTAGAGGATCAAAGGCCTTAGGCTTCAGTCCCATCTGCCCTGCCTTCTCCCCAACCAAACCAAACCAAGCAAACAAAAAAAAGCCCTTGGCCTTTCCGAGAGAGATCCTTTCAAAGTGTAGCCTGAACAACAGTTCAAAGGCACCTGAATGAAATGAGAGATCCGTGTGGATATTCAACATGATCAAATCATTCCTCTATGCGAACACTGAGAGAGCTGGAGAGCTATGTCAATCCAACCAGGAAGAGGGCTCATTCCTTCCAGGAAATTATTTGTCTGAATACCAACCAATGGGCAACGATCTCAAGCACTCATTCTCTATTGGCTTTTCAAAACATCCATACACATCTAAAAAGATAAAGCCTGCTTGCTCTTCCCAAAACACATGAACCAGGAGCATTTTCAGAGCCTTCATTTCCATCATATGACTTCTCTCAGTGTCTCCAGATGGCCCTCAGATCAACTGCCACTCCTAAAGAATCATCCTGAATGTCACCTCCTCTTGCTTCTCCTGGCTCTTACCTGTGACAATGCTCTTGCCTCTGAGCAATCACAAGTGCCAGTCAATTCCCAGATTGCCCCCTGAAGTTAATCCTGAATAATTCTGTGCAAAACCATCAACGTTGGCTCTCTTTGTGTATAGCAGCCACGTGGTAGAGTAGGAAAAACACTGGAGGAGGGAGAGTGGATTTTCATCTGAGCAGTCAGGATGATTTGGGTGGCAAGCAACAGAAAATCCTGGGTCAAAGTGGCTTAACTACCAGAGCAATTTATTATCTCCCATAACTGGGAGCCTAGAGGTGCATGGCTCCAGGCCAGACAAAGACCAGCAACTCAAGCTGTCAGCGTGGACCCAGGTTCTTTCCATCTCTCTGCTCTGGTCTACTCAGTGTCAGCTTCACCCCAGGATGGTTTCCTGAATGATTCCAAGATGGCTGCCAGTGAGCATCAGCTCTATATATGGCCTCATTTATGTCTGGATGGAAGGCAAAAGAGGCAATTGTCTCCACTAACCGTGAGAATAGAAGTCTTTCCTTTCAGTCTGATTGAGCCAATTTAGGTCATGAGTCTCCCCTGACCAAAATAGCCACCAGCACAACGCCCTGTAGGTCTGGCTTAGAGTTATTATCTCTCTCCTTTTCAGCTGGCATGAGTAGAACTTGAAGCACACCAGGGTTCTGAGAGGAAAGAAATGTGCACTGTGAGATTGGTGGGCACACAACAGTCTCCTGCATACTAGTCCTGGCTCGGCTCCTTACCAGTTGTGTGATCTTGAGCAAGTCATTTTATCCCTCTGAGCCTCACCTGTATTTAGGAAAGGGGGGTAAGTCAGCCCACAGAAGGACCAAAAGAGATCATGGAAATATAAGCACTTTAAAACTATAAGTTCTATACAAAAGAGAAGTATGGGGTTGGCCTCTCCCACTACTCTCGGCTCATGGCGCACTAATGGGTCGCAGTACCAAGGGTGCTTGCCCTCACCCCATACCAGTCCCCAAAACACTCAGCAAAACCATGCCCTCTGTACTTTATCTGGGGACCCTACCTGGGAACAAGGGGCTGGGCCTGGACTTCTATACTGTTTTTCCTTTGAACCCTAGTTAGAGCCTTTCGCAACAATGTTCTCCGTGATCACTCACACTTCTGATGTCCTCCTAAACCCAGTCTCCACCTTCGTGCCCATCCCGGTTGATGGCTTCATTCCCCAGCTGCTCAGTTCCCAGTCATCCTCAGCTCCCGCCTTTCCCTCACAGCCCACTTACAGTCCTGTCAGCTCTATGGTCACAGCACAACCTGGACACTCTCACCCCCTGCACCTCTACCACCTTCTCCCAGCCACTGAGCCTCCCTCTTGCTCTACAGCATGAGCCAGCCTCCTGATTATTCTCCCAGTGTGACATATTGATATATATGTGTGTATGTGTGTACATATATATGTATGAACTTAGAGAGACCAGAGTGACTCTTTGGCATCTCTTTCATTAGAGAAATAAAACCTACAGTTTAATCTATGGCAATACATATACATAATGGAATACTACTCAGCCATAAAAAAAGAATGAAATCTTGCCATTTGTGACAATATAGATGGACTTTGAGGGCATTATGCTAAGTGAATAAGTCAGACAGAGAAAGACAAAAACTGTATGATCTCACTTATATGTGGAATCTACAAAACAAAAAAAAAGCAAGCTCATAGACACAGAGAACAGATTGGTGGTTGCCAGAGACGGGGGGTGGGGTGGGCAAAATGGGTGAAGGGGGTCAAAAGGGACAAACTTCCAGTTATACAATAAATAAGTCATGGGGATGTAATGTACAACGTGGTGGCTACCGTTAATAATGCTATATTGCATATTTGGAACTTGCTTGAGAGAATAGATCTTAAAAGTTTTCATCACAAGACAAAAAAATTTTGTAAGTGTGTATGGTGACTAAGGTGAACTACACTTACTGTGGTGGCCGTTTCGTAACATACACAGATGCTGAGTCATGAATGTGAAACTAATATAACGTTATATGGCAAACATACCTCAATGAAAAGAAGAGTTTTATTTATAGGAA
Organism: Equus quagga; assembly: GCF_021613505.1. Lineage (NCBI taxonomy): Eukaryota > Metazoa > Chordata > Mammalia > Perissodactyla > Equidae > Equus > Equus quagga. The sequence continues at coordinate 13,073,483 of NC_060288.1, read as the reverse complement.
TTGACTCACGTGGTTATGGAGGCTGCGAAGTCCTGCCATCTGCTGTCTGCAAGCTGGAGACCCTGGAAAGCCGATGGGGGTATCAGTCGGGATCCAAAGGCCAGAGAACAGGGGAGCCACAGAGCCAAGACTCTCACAGATACACCCAGAAATAACGTTTACCAGCTTTCTGGGCATCCCTAGCCCAGTCAAGTTGACATATAAAATCAACCATCACGGCATCCTTCATAACAATGAAACAACATGTAAATATAGTGACCGCTTCAGAGTAAGTATGCAACAAATGTTAGCAAGCACTGCTGTTGTTTTGTTTTTTGCTACTGTTGTTTATCTTTGACCTAATCATCCAGTATATTATTAACTACTCGAGGAAGGGGATCACGTCTTCATCTTCACTTCATCTTCACTTGCCAAGTGTAGAGGCACATCCTTTACCACCTTTAAAGGTAAATGACTAATCAACCAGCCGCCTCACTTTCCATCATAGTAGCTTCAAGGAAAAGCCAGAGAGAATTGACTCAGCCTGAAAAATGTCAGATGAATCATGATGCCAGGATGATTTATATCCACCTTAGAATGCAGTTAATTCCATCCACCTCAACTGGGTTGCCTTTGCCCTCCTCAGAAGATGAGATTACATTTGTTAACCTGAGAAGGAAACGGGGTCTCCAGAGTGCTCAGCAACCTATTGGGGTAGGAGGGACTTCGAGACTTTGAAGGAGTCTCCAGCTTGTCCGTGACACTGAAGCCTGGCCAAGAAACTTCCACAGAAAGGTTTTTGCAGAACCACAGCATGATTTGGGAATGGGGACAGGGTTGGGGGAGACTGACCCAAACAGCAGACGAATATACAAAACTCCTTAGGTAGAGATTCGCTTCCAGAAGGGAAGTTCAGTTAACAGGAGAATTGGCCCCTGGAGACCTGCATCCATATGCCAGAGTCACTCATGTATTTTGCTCTTTAGTTTTCCCTGCCTATGAAACCTTTAATTCCTGACTTCTTCCTGCTTACTCACTTCCCAGAACTATCCATCCTTCTGCCCTCTAGGGAGCAATGAGTCCTTCCTAGTTCACAGTCATTCAGACAAGGCCCACATTCCGTGCATTTTCCAGAAGATGCATGATTTAAATTCATCTTAGAGGATGACACATTTCTCACTGTCATTTATCAATGTTGACATCTAAGACTGACTGAGCCAGATGAACTGGTTCCCTGTAGAAAACAGGAAATAAATCTGAGGACTGACAGTCTTTAAACTGCCAGGTCTCTCTCCAAAACTATGCTCACCTCACAGGTGGGTTTCTTGCACAGTTTCCAAAGTTAATTGCCCCAGATCTCAAAAGTCCCTGAATTCTTTTGAAGATTTCAAGGCTTTCTCTCTTGACAAATGGAAATGGCAAGCAATAGGATATATTGGAGTATATGAGGAAGCCATTTGGTGTAAACTTAATTCAGCCTGACTTTGTTTTTCCAAAAGGGCCTGACGTAGCCATTGAGCATGCATTGTATATCTGCTTTAAACATTTACTATGGCAAGAACAAATGACCTTAAGATAAATGTGCAACTTCCCCCAACGTTGGCATTTCCTTAAGGTTAAGCATCTTTCCTTAGGCTAGGAACTGATTGCTGAGCTCACCTGTGACCACCCAGCTCGAGACAACAGACCTGCCACCCTGCTGTGTTCACCGAGACAGCAGACCTACCTGCTGTTTCCATCAATCGCTGTGCCGACAGAGCAGTCTCACGACTATTGTCAAAGGGACATTTCAATCATATGTGAAACATCCTGTTTGAGGGTATATAACCACTCTGTACACCTCACTTCCTTAAGGAAGAAAGGCCCTGGGCCATGGTCCTCACATTTTAGCTCAGAATAAACTCTCCCAAATTTTCATTTATAGATTGGTTATGTATTATTTTCGTCAACACTCTCAATTTTAAAAGGGCAAGGAATGGGCCTGAGGCACCATAATAAAAGTGGCTGTTTGGAACAGAATATTCCAGATTCTTCCTTAGAAGTTCTGAAGTGTTAATCTTATTCCAGAAGGATGTGGGAATTTCCTAGGCTGATCATTTGGCTCAGAAGAATCATGACTTCAGCCAACATTTTGTATTTCATCTCTCAACTCTTCACAAGGCATGAGTTTCAAAAGGCAAACTGCATGAGGTCCAGCAGAGATTAATTTGTTGTCAATCAGGCTAGGCTGTCCTGGGAAGGCTCACGTCAGGATTGAGTTTTTAATGAATCTTTCTTCCCTAGCCTAAGTGAAAAGTCTTCAGATAAAACCCAACTAATTGGACTTAATTGGTCTGAACCTCTCATTAAAACAATAATCCCAATGGAACAACTTGTTGTGAAGAAACAACAAAAAGCTGCATTTCAACAAATGACCTAAAAAAAGAAAAAAAGAAACCACAAGTAAAAAAATGTTTATCCTCAATAGTAATCAAAGAATGCATATACGATATCATGTTTTTTGAAATTAGCAAATGTAAAAATAATAATAATATCCACTCTTACCAAAGTATGGGAAAGTAGGCATTTTCATATACTGCTTTTGGGAACATAAGTTGGTACAAGTTTTTGTAGGGCATTTGCAATAAAGCAGAAGTCTTTAAACAAGTCTACTTTTTGGCCCAGCAACTCTACTTCAAGAAATTTATTCTAGGACATGATTTTTAAAAAGGTAAACATTGTATATAAAGAGACTAAGCTGTATTTGTGATAGTAAAAAATGGAGCCAACTAGAATCCCCAATAATAGAACACTGGTTAAAATAACTAATGTAAAAATAATATGATAAAATTATATCATTAAGTATAACACCTGAGGCTACAATTCCAGTAATCATATAGTAGCTTGTATCAATTAGCAATTCTACTGAAAATAATCAGAAACTTTGCACAAAATTTTTTTTTAAAAAACCAATTTGGAACTTCGGGTTTTTGGTCCAGCATGTAAGGAGCTTGGAAGTTGTCACCATCATCCTCAAAACAAGAAAAAAGCTGAACAAACTAAACATCAACAAATCTTCCTCCATGCATGAGAGAATTAAGATCACAGAGAAGACAGAGTACCTCAAAATTGGAGAAACAGACGGGTGGATACAGAGGCTCAGAACATACTGGAGCAGAAGCCTCTATGGGAACCAGTTCTGAGGCAGGAAATCGGAAAACGTAATTGACAAATTGCTGGAGGCTCAGTGTGGGCAAGTCTGAGAGAGAAAAACTCCAGGCAAAGGAGAGCAGTCTTGAGGGATCACCACACTTTTACAAGTTTTACCTCCTAGAGACCTACCAGGTCCTCACAAAGATCAGAGAAAAATCTTTTTATGCCTCCGGCATGGAGAGAGGAAAAAGTAACCTTTTTGAAACATACCCAGAGCATTCTGTCCTTCTTAATTAGGCCTGGTCCCAGCAGAAACTCTTACCAGAGCCTAACCAATTGACATTCTCCCAGAGCCTAACCCATCGGAAAGGGAAATAACCAACTCCAGCTCTAGCTGCTAGCCTTTCACATGGAAGAAGTGAAATACCCAACTCCAGCCCCCACTGGCCTTCCTGCCTCACCTAAGTGTGTGTGTTGGGGGGAAGGGAGAACAAAACTAAAAAGCACCTGTGAAGGTGACAGCACATGCTCATTAAAAGTCTGAGACCTCATCATAGGATTACAGAATGCTTCCACTCCCCCCACAACTTACACCACATCAAGAGGACTCTCACATAGCAACAGAAAAATACAACTGAAAGAACTGCACATCTCAGACCTCATTTAAGAAGACATCTCTAGCAAAAGACAACAGGGGAGATAAAAACAAGGACACTAGAGGAAATTTTAACCTCTGACACCTGCAGCTACAGAAAATAGTAAACACAGCCTAACACCTAGGTAAAAAATCATAAAACCTCATTTTTAGTTCCTTTAACCCAATATATCATGTCTGGCTATCAAGAGAAAATTACAAGACACACTAAAAGGCAAAAACACACTTTGAAGAGACAGAGCAAGCATCAGAACCAGACTTAGGCACAGCAAGGATGTTGGAATTATCAGACTGCATATTTAAAACAACTATGATTGATATGCTAAGGGTTCTAATAGGAAAAGTGGACAACATGCAAGAATGGATGAGTAATGTAAGCACAGAAATGTAAAATCTGAGAAAGAATCAAAATGAAATGCTATAAATCAAAAACACTGTAACAGAAATGAAGAACGCCTTTGATGGGCTCATTAATATACTGGATATAGCTGAGGAAAGATACCAAAACACACATCCAAGAAGCTCAGAGAACACAAAGCAGCATAAATACTAAAAAATCTACACCCAGGTATATCATATTCAAACTGCAGAAAATCAAACATAAAGAGAAAATCTTGAAAGAAGCCAGAGCAGGGAAAAAAACACCTAGAGAAAACAAAGGAGAAGAATAACACAGGACTTCTCTTCAGAAACCATGCAAGCAAAAAAGAGTGGAATGAAATATTTAAAGTATTGTTTAAAAAAAATCACCACCCTAGACTTCTGCATCCAGAGAAATTATCAAAAGTGAAGAGAAATAAAGACTTTCTCAGACAAACAAAAATTGAGGGAATTTGTTGCCATTAAACCTGCTTTGAAAGAAATGTTTAAAAAAATTCTTTAGAAAGAAAGAAAATAATATAGATCAGAAACTTGGATCTACAAAAATAAAGGAAGAACACTAGAGAAGTAATAAATAAAGGTAAAATAAAACGTTTTATTTTCTTGTTCTTAATTGATCTAACAGATAACATTTTGTTGAAAATATTAGCAACAACGTATTCAGTGATGAGTGAAATTAATGAAAGCAATGTTATATGGGATGGGAAGGAGAATTTGAGAGTACTCTGTTATAAGGTATTTGCACTATCCTTGAAATGATAGTGTTATTTGGAAGAGGATTTGAATAAGTTGTAAATGAATATTGGGAACTCAGAGGCAACCTCTAAAAGAAGTATAATTGATATGCAGAGAGAAGAAAAATCATACGAATGCTCACTAAAAATGAGAGAAAGCAGAAAAGGAGTGGAAGATTAAAAAAGAAAGAAAGAACAAGGGTAACAAGTAGAAAACAGTAACAAATATGGTAGACATTAATCTAACTATTTCAATAATACTTTAAATGTCAATGGTCTAATACACCAATTGAAAGACAGAGACTGTCAGAGTGAAACAACAAACAAGACCCAAATATATATTGTCTACAAGAAACTCTCTTTAAATATAAAGACACAAATAGATTAAAAGTAAAGGGATGGAGAAAATTACGCCATGCTAACACTATTTTAAAAAAAAAAGCTGGAGTAGCTATATTAATTTCAAGCAAAGCAGATTTCAGGGATTATCACAAATAAAGAGGGGCATTACATCATGATAAAGGGGTCAATTCTCCAAGAAAACATAACAATCCTTAATTTATGCACCTAACAACAGAGCATCACAATATCTGAGGCAAAACTGATAGAATTGCAAGGAGAAATAGATGAATCCCCTATTATAGTTGGAGATTTCAACACCCGACTATCAGTAATTGACAGACAGCAGGCAGAAAATCAGTAAAGACATCATTGAACTGAGTAGCACCACGAGTCAACTGGTGACATCTACCATTGATATCTGTAAAATACTTTATCCAACAACAGCAGAATACGCATTCTCAAATTTGCACAGAACATTCAAAAAGACCATAAAACATGTTAAAAAATCTAAAAGAATAGAAATCATACAAAATATGCTGAGACCACAATAGAATTATGCTAGAAATAAATAAGAGAAGGATAACTTTAAAACCCCAAAATAGGGGCTGGCTCCGTGGCTGAGTGGTTAAGTTCCCATGCTCCGCTGCAGCGGCCCAGGGTTCAGATCCTGGGCATGGACATGGCACCACTCGTCAGGCCACGTTGAGGTGGCATCCCACACCCCATAACTAGAAGGACCTGCAACTAAGATATACAACTATGTATGGGGGTTTGGGAAGATAAAGCAGAAAAGAAAAAAAAAAAAGATTGGCAACAGTTGTTAGCTCAGGTTCCAATCTTTAAAAAAAAAAAAACCAAAATACTTAGCAATTAAACAACACACCTCTAAATAACACATGGACCAAAGAAGAGTCTCATGAGAAATTTAACATATTTGAACTAAATAAAACTGAAAATATAACTTATCAAAGTTAGGGAGGATGCAGCCAAAGCAGAACTGAGAGGGAAAAGTACAGCACCAAATGCATATACTTAAAAAGAAGAAACATCTAAAAGCAATAATCTAAGCTTTTACCTTAAAAAAACTAGAAAAAGAAGGGAAAATTATCCAAAGTAAATAGAAGAAAAGAAATAATAAAAATTAGAGTAGAAATCAAAGAAATTGAAAAAAAGCAATAGAGAAAATCAATGAAAGCAAAAGACGGTTCTTTGAAAAGATCAAAAGAATTAAGTTCTAGCCAGGTTAACTAAGAAAAAAAGAAAGAAAGAAGACACAAGTAACTAATATCAAAATTGAAAGAGGAGCCATCACTACTGATCTCTATTAAAAAGATAATAGAGGAATATTTTTAACAACTCTGTGCTGACATACTTGGCAACCTAGATGAAATGAACCAATTCCTTAAAAGATATAATCTATCAAAACTCAGTCAAGAATAAATAGATAATCTGAATAGGCTTATAAGTATTAAAAGTTGAATCAATAACTAATAACTTTCCAAACAGAAAGGACCAGAACTAGATGAATTCACTGATGAATTCTACCAAATATTTAAAGAAGAAGTTATACGAATTCTCTAAAATCACTTCCACAACTTAGAAGCAGAAGAAATTCTTTCTAACTCAACCTACGAGGCCAGCATTACCCTAATATCAAAACCAAAGACGTTATAAGAAGGGAAATCTACAGACCAATATCTCTCATGAACATAGATACAAAAATCCTCAACAAAATATTAGCAAACCAAATCCAACAATGTGTAAAAGTAATTATACACCATGACCAAGTGGGATTTATCCCAGGTATTCAAGGCTGTTTCATCATTCAAAAACCAATTAATTTGCAATGGAATATTACTCATTTATAAAGAAGAAGGAAATCTTGCCATTTGTAGCCCACATGGATGAACACTAAGGTCATTATGCTAAGTGAAATAAGTCAGACAGAGAAAAACGAATACTATATCATCTCACATACCTACTAGACACATACCTAGTGTTAGAATGACTAAAATTGAAAATAATGACAGCACCAAATGCTAGCAAGGATGTGGAGCAACAGGAACTCTCATTCATTGTTGGTGGGAATGCAAAATGGTACAGCCACTCTGAAAAACAGTTGGGCAGTTTCTTACCAAACTAAACATATTCTTACCATCTGATCCAGCAACTGTGCTCCTTGGTATTTACCCAAAGGAGCTGAAAACTTACCTCCACGCAAAAAACCTACATGAGGGGCCAGCCCCATGGCCGAGTGGTTAAGTTCACATGCTCCACTTTGGCAGCCCAGGGTTTCACCGGTTCGGATCCTGGGCACGGACATGGCACCACTCATCAGGCCCCGTTGAGGCAGCGTCCCACATGCCACAATTAGAAGGACCCACAACTAAAATATACAACTATATACTGGGGGGATTCGAGAAGAAAAAAAGGAGAAAAAAAATTGGCAATGGTTGTTAGCTCAGCTGCCAATCTTAAAAAAAAAAAACCTATATAAATATTTATAGTAGCTTCATTCATAATTGTCACGTCTTGGGAGCAACCAAGATGTCCTTCAATAAGTGAGTGGATAAACACACTGTGAAACATCCATACAATAATGATATAATATTATTTTCAGTGATAAAAAGAAATGAGCTGTCAAGCCGCAAAAGGACATGGAAAAACTTAAACCTATATTGCTAAGTGAGATAAGCCAATATGAGAAGGTTATGTACTGAATGATTCCAACTCTATGGCATTCTAGAAAGGCAAAGCCAAGGAGACAGTAAAAAGATCAATGATTGTGAAGAATTTGGAGGAGACAGAGTGGGATGAGTAGGTGGAGCACTGGGAATTTTTAGGGGAATGGAACTATTGAAACCATTCTATATGATCCTTATAATGGTGAGTGTGTGTCACTATATGTTTGTCAAAACTCACAGAAGGTACAACACCAAGAGTGAGTCCTAATGTAAACTATGGACTTTAGTTAATAATATCAATATTGCTCATTAATTGTAACAAATGCACCACACTAGTGCAAGATGTTAAAAATAGGGAAACTGGGGGTGGAAATGGGGAGTATAAGGGAACTCTCAGAATGGATTAAAAAAGTAAAAGAAAAACAAGACCTAACTCTATACTGTTTACAAGAGACACATGTTAAATGTAAAAATCTAGAGAAGAACAAAATAAGAGATTGAAAGGGTGAAAAACATATGCGAACAGATGTGGCTATATTAATATCAGACGAAGTAGACTTCAAGACAAGGAATATTATCACAGATAAAGATGGTTATTTCTGAATGATAAAGAGTCATTTCATCAAGAAGACATAACAACTCTAAATTATATGCCCCTGATGACAGAGCTTCAAAATACATGAAGTAAAATTGGCAGAACTAAAGGAAGAATTAACAAATCCAGAATCATGGTGGGAGATTTTAACATCCCTGTGTCAGCAAATTGGTAGAACTGGATAAAACTCAACAAGAATTTAGAAGATCGGAACAACTGTATCAAGCCAACTTAGTCTTCCTGACATTTATAGAACACTGTACCCAACAATTGCAGAATTCACATTCTTTTTAGGTGCATATGGAACATTTACCAAGCTAGACCATATTCTTGACCATAAAACAGATTTTTTAAAATATTTAAAATCTATAGAAAATATGCTTTAACCACACACTGATCACTTTAAATTGGAAAATAAACTTAATTTGTAGATTTAGCAGCACCCTCCTAAATAATCTACAGGTCAAAGAAGAAATCAAAAATGATATTAGAAAATATTTCTAACTGAATGATAAAAAAAAAATCAGAACTTGTGAGATGGAGCTGAGGCAAAGCTTAGAGGAAAATTGTAGTTTAAAATGTTTATATTAAAAGATAAAAAGTTTAAAAATCAATTATCTAAGTTTCCAATTTAAGAAGCTAAAAAAATAAAAATTAATTAAACTCAAAAAGGTAGAACAAGAAGGAGCCAGCCCCGTGGCCGAGTGGTTAAGTTCGCACACTCCACTGCAGGCAGCCCAGTGTTTCGTCGGTTCGAATCCTGGGTGTGGACATGGCACCGCTCATTGAGCCACACTGAGGTGGCGTCCCACATGCCACAACTGGAAGGACCCACAACTAAGAATGTACAACTATGTACCGGGGGGCTTTGGGGAGAAAAAGGAAAAAAATAAAAATCTTAAAAAAAAAAAAGGTAGAACAAGAGAAGTAACAAATTAAGAGTAGAAATCAACAAACAACAAACAATAGAAAAAGGAACTTCTAAGATACTGTCACAGTCTAGAACAGCCTAAGAAGACTCTTAATTAAATATCACGTAATTAAATGTTATGTGGTATTCTGGATAGGATCCTGAAACAGAAGACAGATATTAGGTAAAAACTAAGGAAATCTGAATAAAGAGTAGACATTAGCAATAATAATAAAGTACATATATTTGTTCATTACTTATGACAAATGCACCACAGGATTGTAAATTAACAATAGGGGAAACTTGGTGCAGTGTATATGGATATTCTCTGTTATATCCTTGCAACTTTTCTATAAATCTAAAACTGTTCTTCTCAATTCATTTTATGAAGCCAGTAGAAGGCTGATTCCAAAACCTGAAAAAGACATTACAAGAAAAGAAGATTACAGGCCAATACCATTCATGACACATATAAGGATAATAGAAATTGACAAAGCAAGCTTTATCCCAGAAATGCAAGACTGGTTTAACAAACGAAAATCAGTCTATTTCATTCACCACATTAACAGAATAAAGGAGAATATCCTATGATCATCTCAGTTGGTCCAGAAAATGCATTTGACAAAATCCAACATTCATTCCTCATAAAAACTCTCAGCAACCTAGGAATAGAAAGAATTTTTTCATTCTGATCAAAGGCATCTAAGAAAAATCCATAGCTAACATCAGACTCACTGGTGAAATACTCAATGTTCTTCCTAAGATTGGGAATAAATTCAGGATAAATAAAAAACCCATAAGACATTTGTATTTTTGGAAAGTATTTGTAGATCCCCCAAAGAGTTTCAATTTAACTTAGCATTTATTGAGTACTAAGTGCAAAACAGCTGTCAGGTGTTGGGGATTTTTTTAAAAAATGGTAAAAAGCAGTCCATCTGTCAGGACTTTTTAAATAAATTTAGAAGTAAGACACTCACTAAGAGTAACTAAAGTTAATTTAATACATGGTAGAGGGCCAAATGAGGGAATACATGATAAATAGCTCAGGCTTTCAGAATCCAGATTTCGTAGGGCATGGACCGACATATTAAGAAGTTTAAATTTTATTCTATAGGCTATGGGGCTTTCTTAGCTCCTGTTTGAGCCCAGGAATGATATAATAAAAAGATTCTACAATCAGCGTCATGAAAATCACATTTTGAAAACATGTCAATCTGTCTAGGGGTCTGTGTCTTTACTACCATTTTATTACAAAGCAACTAATTATCAGAGAGGTTAACTGATTTTCTCAAAGCCGTAAAGCAAATAAACAGGCACAGAGCATGGGAAGTTAGACTGAAGATGTAACAGGATCCAGATTTCCTTCAACTGCAGAATTTCTATTGTCCCAACTATTGCCTAAAGAGTAGAAAAAATGGGACAGGAGTCATTGTTTGTTTTTGACAGCTCAGTAAATCAGAAATATCTAACACTGAAAGTCTGTCTTCAGACAGTGGTAACCAGGAAAGCATGTAAAGACTGGAGGAAGGGAGGAAAGAATTAAAATTGGCTACAAGGAACAGATGGTCTTCTCTACTGCATTCCCACCTTCCTTTCTCTCTTTCCTACACCCACTCACTCGCCCATCCAAGTGCATGCACACACCTACACACACACACACACATTCCATGAGCTCCCTGCTGCTTGTCACTACTGACAACTAATCCACTGATAGAAAAATCTGTCTCTTCCCCCATTTTCAGTGGTTAATTGGAAGCCCATCCCCTGGCATGAGTATAAGCAAATGCAAAAATAGTAATTAATAATAATTATCAGATGAGGTGCTGATAGCAAGTTGGTGATAATGAGGGGTGATAAAGGGAGAGCCTTCAAGGCTCTCAGTAGACAGGCTCCAGAACCAAGAAATTCATACAAAAAGTGAATCCAGTGGCCATCAGGAGAATGAGGTCAGACCAATCTGCGAAACAGAGTGGCTGATTCTTAATAAGTACTCAAGACATGAATAATTGTCCCTACTGCATTGAATGCAGCAGAGAGAAGACATGCCAGACTGGAGAAGTTTTGGGGTGAGTCTACACAGAGGGCAGAATCCTAGTCCCAGAGAAAAAAAATCAAAGGTTCATGTAGGGTGACCCATTGACCCAGTTTGCCTCAGCCTGTTAGCAATGAAAGTCCCACATCCTTGGAAACCCCTCAGTCTCAGACAAACAAGAACAGCTGGTCCTCTGAGCTTGGGAAAGCCCATTAACACTAAGAACTGGAGGTCAAGATATTAGGAGATAGGTCCCTCTCTAATACTTATACACTGTAGAGCCCCAGAGCCCCAGAAATGGTCCATCTACACGAGGAGGGAAAGAGGAGGACCCACGTCCTTCCTCTGCAGCCCAGTGCAACGGGAGCAAGTTCTGGAAGAATACTGTTACTGAAGTATCCAGTTGTGGGTGCTTTCCTTCCAGTAGTCCAGTAGTTCCCAGAGACTTGTGGGGTTTTTCTCCCTCACCCTCCTCCTCTGGCTCTTCTGTTTCATTTCCTCGGGGAGAGAATATGACAGAGTGGAAAGCAAGAAAGTAAAGCAGTCTTCCTGGTTTGGGTTTCCAAAAGGTGATGCCGATGCCCTGGAGGGAAAGGAGAGCAAGGCCGTGTCCCTTGCCTCTGGGTGAGCCTCAGGGAGGCTGCAAGATACCAGAGAGAAAGTGACTATGTTGGTTATCTAGCAAACCAGAGCAGAGTCAGCCTGCCAGAGATTCCCACGCCCTCACCCGGTACACGAGTGGAGCCACCAAAGTGAAAGTGGCCGTGGTGACAGGGACAATCTTCATGAACAGATGACCAAGAACCAGACAGGAGATGGATACCTCCCTGGGACACCTACACAGACAAACGACAGCAAGCACAACAGCCCTGCTCTGCCAATTTATATGGTGCCCTAGCTCCATATAAGCTCCTGGAACTGGGTACAACCCCAAGGGTAAGAACCACTCTCAAATGAACTAAAACTAAGTTTCTGCCACTCTGTCACAATGGGGATCAGAAATAACTGAGTTACAGAAAAAGATGGTAGCGTTCCTTACACATCTGAGTCTAAACACAGGTTTACCTGCAAGAGCATCCCTCGGTGGAAAGAACCCAGGATTTAGAGTCTGAGACCTGGCTCTGAGTCCTGACTCTACCGCTGCAAGGTCGTGTTACTTATTGGGAAATCCTTCCTCACATCTCACAGGACTTCTCCGCTTGATCTTCTCTCATTCTGCCCTCCATGAAGAGAAAGGACAGCTGATATCACCTCCTACCCTCCAACAGCTGTTAGGTCCTCCCTCAACCTCCCGAAGAGCAAACAATGCTGCTCTTTAAAAACCATCCTTCACCATCCCAGCTTCCTTTGTCCACTGCATTCGACGATGGCAGGTTGAATGGGTGTCCTGATCTAAAACTTGACCAAGAGCCCCTTTCACAGCAGGGAAAGCAATTCTGTTTCCAGAGAACATCCACAGTGAGCATAGCCCACCTCTGTGTGTGACCGGCCCCTCATGCCCCTGAACCATAAACATCTGTGAGCCCCACCCCTCGTGCTGTCCCACTGCTGAGCTCTGCCTAGTGACAAAATGGAGGGATTGCTTTCCTCTAGGTTTTCCGTCTATGCGAGGGTGTACCCACCTGTGATGAGAAGCCTCAGTCAGGATTTCCTAAGTGAGGTTCCAGAGCACAATTCTACAGGGATAACACAGGTTATGTAAGAATTAGCTAGGGCCTTATATGGTCAAATAGGTTTGGGCAATGCCAGGATAATGTTAAAAGGATTTCTTTACCACAGGACTTCCCAGAGCCTGGAAAACACTGTGTGCTCTATGACTCTTCAAAGAGGGGAATATGGAACACAAGGTTTCCCAAGCTTATATGACCCAAACTGACATGGAGCCCATGCTTTCCCAGACTGTCGCGAATGTGCTGTGCAGGACAGACAGAATGCGTTGTGTTCCCCCCACAGTGGTCACATCTACTGCTTCCCCTTCATTTACTAGCAAAGCCCATCCTCAAAAGTTCCATAGGACTCTTTCCTCTCGGTCAGCACCAACTACTACCCAAGATGCTTTGCTGGGGGTCAGCAGACTCCCGAATACAATAACTAAGGCAATGTGCTTTGGGGTGATGACAACAGCTGACACTAATTGAGCACTGACTATGGTCTACGATCTACAGCTGTGATTGACAACAGTGGCTGCACATTATAATAATTCGTATTCGTTTTCTAGGGCTGCTGTAACAAAGTACCACAGCCTGCAAGGCTAAAAGCAGAAATTTATTCTTTCATAGTTCTGGAGGCCCTAAGTCCAAAGTCAAAGCATCCTGGAGGGCTCTGAGTGAGAGTCTGTTCCACGCCTTTCTCCTGGCTTCTGGGGGTTATTGGTAATCCTTGGCATTCCTTGACTTGTAGATGCATCACTCCAATCGATCTCTGCCTTCTTTGGCATATGGTGTTCCCCCTGTGTCTCTTCACGTTGTTTTGTCTCTGTGCATGTCTTTCTCTGTGTCTCTTCTCCTTTTCCTAGCAGGACACGAGTCACATTGGATTAGGTGCTCACCCCACGCCAGTGTGACCTTATCTTAACTAATTACATCTGCGATGACCCAATTTACAAACAAGGTCACATTCTAAGGTTCCAAGAAGGGCATGAATTTGGGAAGGGACACAATTCAACCCAGTATATCACCCCAGGACTTTTTTATAATCCACACTCCAGACCGACTGCAGTGATTCCAATCTCTGGGAACGGGACCCAGGCGTCAATATTCTTTAAAGGTCTCCAGGTCATTCCAATGTGCGGCCAAGTTTGAGAACCACTGTTCTAAGAACTTTGCATATATTGTCTTCCTTCGTGCTCATAATAAACCTGTGAGGTACTATTAGTATTCTCATTTTATAGGTGAGCTTTCCGAGACTTCGAGGGGTTGAAAGAAACTCAGCCGAGGTTACACAGCTAGTAAGTGATGGAGCTAGGATTTGGACCAAGGCATTAAGCTCCAGGCCTCAGAGTGTAAGCCTTGCAGACTCATAGCTGAGTTGTACAAGAGCAACTGAGCTCTGATAGAAGGCACCCCCAGCCGCCTCAGCAACTGAAGGGTTGAACTGGCCTGCATGGGGCTTTCTTTGGGAAGCATCCTCCTTTCTAGCTTTGATCCTAGCCCCACCCTTCCCTCTCCACTCCCAACTCCTCCATCTGGCCTCACTCAGAGAGCGGGAAAACAAAGGTTTCTTGGAAGCACCACTTCCAGCCTGCTTTTAATAGTAACTACTATGCTCAAATAAGAAAAGAGAGTCTCTTGTTTCCATAATGGAAGAAAGTGGTCCAAATCCCAAATACTGCCATAGCCCTGACCAATGGATGTGGAAGCCCCCCGGGAGGGCTGTATCAAAGACATCCCCGCAACCAGGCTGGCTGTCAGGCTCTGGGCTGCTTCTCGGCCAGTTTCCAGTACCACAGCACCAGAGCCCCGGGACCTGCCCACGAGCCAGGCCAAGCCTGCTCCCAGCCTGGCAGACCCTGCTGCCTGTGAATTAGTCAGGCATCAAACTTGCCATTGACCAAGCTGAGAGCCGCACCACCAAGAGGGTGTCATCAAAATGCAACTATTTTATCTCCTACTGTCCCTTTAAAATATATTCACGGAGAAACCAGATCATTCATCCGTTGCTGGTGGAAACGCAAAATGCTCAGCCAGTCTAGGAAAAGCTTGGCAGTTTCTTAAAAAACTAAACATGCAACTTCCATATGACCCAGCAATTAAACTCCTGGGCATTTATCCCAGAGAGATGTAGACAGGCTCACAGGAAAATGTGGACACAAACGTTTATAGCTGCTTTATTCATAATAGCCAAAAACTGAAAACAGCCCAGACATCCTTCAATGGGTCGATGGTTGAACAAACTGTGGTCCATCCATACCATGGAATACTGACTCAGCCATAAAAATGAAAGCCCTGCTGGGGCTGGCCCCATGGCATAGCGGTTAAGTTCTGTGTGCTCTGCTTCTGTGGCCGGCGTTCACTGGTTCAGATCCCAGTCGCAGACCTACCCCACTCATCAACCATGCTGTGGTGGTGACCCACATGCAAAACAGAGGAAGACTGGCACAGATGTTAGCTCAGGGCAAATCTTCCTCAGCAAAACAAAGAAGAAGAAGAGGAAGAAGAGGAAGAAAAGGAAAGAACTACTGATACGTGCAACAAGCTGAATGAATCTCCAGAGAATCAGGCTGAGTGAAAAATCAAGTCAATCCAAAAAGGTTACATACTATATAATTCCATTTATGTAACATTCTTGAAATGACAAAATTATAGAAATGGAGAACAGATTAGTGGTTGCTGGGGGTTAAGGATGGGGTGGCAGCAGGAGGTGGTGGCAGCTGTGGTTAAAAAGGGGAACCAGGAGGGATCTGTTGGTCCAGAACACTTCAATATCCTGCTGGGAGACTGTACTACAGTTTTGCAAAATGTTACCTTTGGGGGGCACCGCATAAAAGTTACAAAGGGTCTCTCTGTGTAATTTCTGACAACTACACGTGAATCTACAAGTACTTCAAAATAAAAAGTTTAATTTTTTTAAAAAAAGGTTTAAAAATGTATTCAGTGAGGAAATTTTCCCCTTATTCCTGGATGAAAACCTGGCCAGCCCCAAGATTTTCTGGCTTTAGTCCTAGAGTCATTATGTCAAGAAACGTAGTCTCCATTTCATAATTAGAATGCCCATCCTCATGTAATAATCAAACCTCCCAAACTAATTTAGAGGTGAATAGTCTCTCTTCCCTCAGGGACGTGCTCCTGGGGGAGTGTGGCCAGCTTCCCCGCTGTCACTCATCTCCTCCTTGCAATCTGGAGGGAGAAAGGGCGAAGGTGATACCAGGAAGTTCACACGTGCAGGAATGGTTTCAAGATGGTTCCTCTTCTCCCTCAAGGGTGCTTTCCTTGGTTCTTTGAGACTTCCCTGCTGGCCACACAGGGACTCCCAAGACATGGGTGATGCGTTAATTCCTCTGGCTGACCCCCTTTCTCAGGCCTTGGTTTGCCATGGTGCCCTCCACAGACTCTTGTCTTCCGTCCTGTCAGACTCTGAGAGCGTAGGCCTGTCTCAACCAGAACCAAGTCTGCAGGCTCTCCCACCAGAGCAGAGAGCCCAGTTCTCAGCCTCTGGATGTCGAGGGGAGTCACACACAGGTCCACACAGCCCGCATTGCAGGCACCCACAGTCAGCCCTCCTTGTAATCCTGAGGGATGTCCAACACAGGCCTGAGGTGAGAGGTGGACACCCTTGGCGGGCATTCAGGGCAGCTTCCCTGAAGAAGATCCCTTCAGGAAATGCTCACACCATTGCCACTCTCAAGTTTCTGTCTTCCTTTGAGAGACTAATACATTCTGGCGACTTAATCCAAACTTCCAAGACGACATCCTATCACCGAAACTAGACTGGAAAGCTGGAGAGAGGGAATGCAGACAGAGGACAGATTAGAAGAGAAGGAAACCCTTAAGAGTCAGAGAAGAAAATTAGTACTAATTATTACTAGATAATGGTCTAAAACTGATAAGTCAAGAAATAGTAATAGGGGCCAGCCCAGTGGCGTAGGAGTTAAGTTCGCATGCTCCACTTCAGCAGCTTGGGGTTCACAGGTTCAGACTCCGAGTGCAGACCTAGCACTGCTCATCAAGCCATGCTGTGGTACATCCCACATAAAATGGAGGAAGACTGGCAACAGATGTTAGCTCAGGGCCAATCTTCCTCACCAAAAAAAAAAAAAAAAAAGTAATAGATGAAGGTAAATGACAAAAATAAGAACAAAAACAACAACAAAACCTGACTGTGGAACTGAAAGTGACTGTGAAGTGGAACTGGAGGTTGGAAAGGAGGAGTCGGGACTAAGGTTCTTCATCGTAAGCCTTTTAGCTCTATGACTGTTTTCCTCTGTGTCGCATGTGTGACTTTGAGGTAAATAAAAATTTGTTTACTTTTAAAATTAAGGACAAAAATAAGTAAGACACAGGGTGATGAAATGAGATAATATGTGTAAGAAGCATAGTATAAACCTGGTCAAAAATAAGCACTCTTACAAACACGTCAGTCTCTTAGCTCACAACTTTAGAGCCATTTTTTATTTCTCTCCTTCCTTCTCATAGTCCCTCCATAAGAAGCTGCCTGAGAAAAGAGCCAATATCTCATAAACCTTCAGTGTCTTTCCCTGTTTAGTCCATATGTATTCACTTCTTGTAGCTGCTGTAACAAATTACCACCAAGTACGTGGCTTAAATAAACAGAAATTTATTCTCGCAGTTCTAGAAGCCAGAAGTACAAAGTCAAGATGTCAGCAGGGCCACACGCCCCCTAGAATCTCCTTCAGAGAATCCTTCCTTGCCCCTTCCCCGTTCTGGTGGCTTCCCATGCGCCTTAGCTTGTGGCCACATCACTCCAATCTCTCTGTGGTCACACTGTGCCCTCTTCTGTCTGAAGACTTCCTCTGCCTCCCTCTTACAGGGATATATGTGATGGCATTTAGGGTCCACCCAGGTCACCGAGGATAAGATCCCCATCTCCAGACCCTTAACTTAATCACATCTGTAGAGACCTTTTTTGCCAGAGATTAGGACCCAGACATATCTTTGGGGGGCCACCATCCAGCCCACTGCACTCTATCTATGTCATTTCATGCCTGGCTCACTGCTCTCCTGGCTCCAATTTACGCTACCTACAGCGGCTGGAAGAATCTCACGTCAACATCATTTTCATCACATCCCACCGCTCAAAACCTAGATCAAGTTCCCTGTTGCTGCTGAAGCAGAACCGCCTATACCTGGAAGGGGCCTGAGAAACTCTCTGATCCCTCTTTCAACTGATGAGGAACTTGAGGCTTCCGGGCCAGGGAGCTTACCCAAGGTCACACTCACCCAAGGTCACACTGCTGATCAGTTATGATTTGAGGGGATCTCCTCACTTCGCAGCCGAAGCTGTTCTCAATACCATCCCACTGCTCGAATTGGCTCCCCTCTATCTCACCAACCTTATTTCCCTCTGCAAACCTCAGCTCCCATCTCCTAATCCGTCTGCTTCCATCTCTTTTTATCTGTATGAGTATAAACAACCTTGCTTTCAAGTCTGATCCCCCGTCACCTCTTTAAGGAAGTCTTTTCTGGCTAAATATGTCTACAGCTCTAACGGCTTCTTTGTTCTGAGTTCTCTCAGAACTCCTCTGTCAAGTTCAGGCTGCAGTAACCTCCCTCACCTCTTTGTGGCCTTTTAAATGTTTTCATTTTTGTGCTCTGTCTACAAGTTTAATCTCAGATTTTTTATATCTTTGGTATCTTTTCTGATAATATTCAGTCCGTAACTGACTGCCCATCCTCTCTCTCTCCCTTTCTCTCTCTCTCTCTCTCTCTCACACACACACACACCCATCCATATGCTGACACCTGTAAGTTGCTGTTGACGCTTCTTAAATGCTGTTGACTGAGGGCCCGCAATCTATGAACCGCAGTCAGATGACAACATGTGACAAAATCCCACATATTGCCACTGCCATGAAGGGAAAATTTTATTGAAAAGCATTTGTGTGCTATTTCTTCTGGATTTCTGAATATGTGACCAGCACCCTCAAATTGCCTCAAAAGGCACCCACCAATTCCCATCTGCCTGGAAAGGCTGAATTTCTACAGAAAGGATACAAAAAGAACGGCAAGGGTAATCTCCAGTTTATGGCATTCAGACACCAGGTTAAACAGCAAAACATTCGCCTTGAAGCCAGGCTGTGGTCTTAAAAGCAGCTTTTCCCAACTCTGCCCCACCCCCTGAACCCCTTCACACCCCTCCCCCGACTTTAATTATCTAAGACGAAGCCCGGATGACACTAATGCATAAAAGTCTTACTGTCACTTAGATTCTGTGTCCCCTCCACCAGGGCAGAAAGTCCAGAATGCTTGCTACTCCGTGAAAGAAGGAGACCGTCACACAGAAGAAAGGAGAGACCCATCCCTTTTCCAGCCTGGAGGGTGGGAGAAGAGGGGGCAGAGCAAGGCTGTTAGCCCCACGTCCCCATATCCCCTCTCTGAGCTTTGGCATTGAATAAGTGAAACTTAGAGTAAGAGGTGCGCCCCCTGCTCCCACACAGATTCCTGGAAAAAGAAGAACCCTCAGGCCACCTAGGCCACCCTAGGCCACATGCACAACCTCGTGGCCATGCAACGAGGAGAAATCACAAAGGGCTCTCAGGTTCCACTTTTCCAAGCATCCTTCACGTCCAGCCTGGCACTGATGATGAGTTGAGAGCCAGGGGCCTTTCAGGGGCCTATGTCCGACACCACAACCACCGGGGGTCAGAGGTTGGCCAAGGGACAATCCCCCAACCAGGCCAGGTTACACCAACCACACTCAGGCATGATGCCTGAAGCAGGCAGGAACCGGTACAAACGGCAGCCACTTGAGACGACAACCCCGTAACAGAGGCCCCGCTCCTCTCTTCCCCAGTGACGTCGTGACGTCGTAAGAGCCACAGCCCCTCCCCCACATGCAGGATGCCTGCGAACACCAGCTGCCATTTTAGGAAGAGAAGCAGTAGGAGGATGGAGGCAGTCTGAGATTTAAAGCATTTTTTCCTGGAAAGACTGAGCATTCCTTGAAGACTCTGTTTAAATGCTCAAATCAGACTTTCGCTCAAACCAAATTAGACATTTAGTTATTTTTTTCCACTGTGGGGTGGGAAGGGGGGAATCATGAATTAAACTAAAACGGCTACAAACAAAATATAGAAATTACATTTCCGTTTCACATCCGAGCTGCAGTGAGAGTTAAATTTTTCAAAGCCATTACACCACATTCCCTTTCTTGGGAGGCTAACAGCTCTGGAATAATTTCTGAATCTCCAAACTACCCAGATAATAATGAGGACAGAAATTCTCCCCCTAACTACAGAAAAGTGAGTTACCTAGCAATGGGTCACTGATTTATCATCCCAGCTGTATGTAAATTAGATTTTAAAACCCAAATTGATTTCATTTCCAGTGACTAAATATCCAGGTGGCTTGCTGCCTTCGTTAGAATTGACTCGGAGGTTAATAATTTCGCCCTCTGACCTCCAACTCTTCAAAATCTGACACCCTGCTAGTCCTGCTGATAACGTTGGGGGACGAGGGGCGGGGGGCAGTGCAGGAGTAGGTTAGGAAACAGGGACCTGATGAATCATGCCGGAGATGAATTGTTCCCGACATCTTCCCCTCCCTCCGGTCTGAACAGCGTGCGTTATCAGTGTTGGCGGCCAGCAGCAGGTGCACTGGGGTGATACAGCGGGACAAGGCGGAAATCGATGAAGGTCCATTACCTGCACAGGGGCCCTTTCTCTCCTCAGCACCCAGTGACCTCCCAACACAGGCTTTACCTTGGGAAAGAGCCAACGGCTCCCCATCCCCCAGAAACCCAGGCAGAACAAAGCTCCAGACGCAGGCTAATAGCTCTGGCTGGATGCAGCTAGTAGCATTGCCATGGGGCCGGAGACAAAAGCCAGCTTGGGCACCAATGATCTGAGGCCTTGCTGACTTCAGATGCTTGGTAGACAGATGGAGCCTTGGCTTATTAAATTTAAAAAAATCATCAGAGCCTTCATCAGGAAGTGCCTGGTGTATCAGACGCTGGCTCTAAGCTGTCACTCAGCTGCTTTCCTAAGCAGAACATATGGGGTTAATTTTTTTTTTAATTCCTCTGCAGGCAGAGCTGTGTTTGGCAAGGGGTTTGAAGGTGAGGTTGCAGAACTGTTTTGTGAAAATTAGGTGAGAAAACATCTCCTTTCCTCATCAGCTGCTGGGTGCTGTTGAATCCTCTCCCAAATATCCTTTTTGGACGCAAAGGTTTGACTGAAATCTCCTGATGCCAAAGACCATAACTACTTTGCAGAGACCTGCTTGCATCCGGAGTCCAGTGCTGCTGGTGATGGGCACAGCAACAGAGCAGCTCCATGAGACGCGTGCCTGTTCACAGGCCCCCGTAGCCCAGGCTCTACAGGTTCACTATAATGGTCCAGAAAACAACCCCAGGATGTGTTTTTCCCTTGCAACTATGTGACAGACGGTGATCAGAATCCAAGTTCATCCAAGTGCCCACAGTATTGAGAAGGTTTCTGTGACTTGGTGGAAATTTCACTTTAGTGTGTGAGCATCTGTTAGAGTTTCTGCTCAGCCTCTTTCTAACTGTGCTACCCTGGATAAATCGCTTCTCTGAGTCTCAAAATAAGAATCATGTTAATACCTGACAGGCTTACTTCAATTGAATGAACCACTTGAGGAGCTGAAGGTTCAAAGGGTAAAGGTAGCTGTCACCAAGCTTTGGAACCCCACTGGCCTGGCTTTCCTGCCGTCTAGCTGGGTGCCCTCCTTCAAGTTTCCCCACCTTAAAATTCAATGACCCAGATGGGGCCGGCCCAGTGGCACAGCAGTAAAGTTTGCACATTCCACTTCGGCGGCCCGGGGTTTGCCCGTTCGGATCCCCAGTGCGGACGTATGCAGCACTTGGCAAGCCATGCTGTGGCAGGCATCCCACATACAAAGTAGAGGAAGATAGGCACGGAGGTTCGCTCAGGGCCAGTCTTCCTCAGCAAAAGAGAGGAGGATTGGCTGTGGATGTTAGCTCAGGACCAATCTTCCTCAAAAAAAAAAAAAACAATTCAATAACCCAGACGCAGGCTCTGGAGTCAGGCTAATCTGGATAAATCCTAACTGTGCTGTTAACTAGCTATCAACTTTGAGTAAGCTATTGTTCTTTACTTACTGGTAAAAGAGAATCGTAATAGCAGTTGCATAAGGTTGCTGTGAATATTAAATGATAACGTATTTATATTCCTTGGCACACTGCCTGGAATGAAGGACTCAACTCAGGTAGTTATATTATTATTTGTTTTTGTTGTTGATTAAAAAGCAGTTTATGGTGAGAATAGTTAACTGGCACCATGCACAGTACTTAGTAGATGCTAAGTAATTATTTTCTTTCATCAGCAGGAAACTTCAAGGAGCAAGGAATACAACCCTTAGAGACAGAATGAAAATAAAATGTGGTAAGTACAAGCATAAGCTTCATAAAGTGCTATGGGACATGAAGAAAGAGTGATTCTCTCTGGAAGAGACTAAGAGGCTTCAAGAAGGAGGTGACATTGGACTGAGGAGTCTGACCAGGATCACAGACAGCATAGGGGAGGAGAAACTTTTCCTCTACCCTCTTCTGTTCCGTGGCTTGGCCCTGTGAATTAAACTAACAAAAGACAAAGTAACAAGACAAAAAGTTTCCTATGCACATGGAGGGGCCTCTCAGAAAAGAAGTGAAACCCCAAGAAGCAGTTTGGCCTGTGAGCTTATATACCATTTTAACAAGGGCAATAAATTGTGGAGAAATAACAAGACCAAAAAAAGGGGGTTTGAGCTTCTAGGGGCAGTAAATTGTGGGAAGGTAAATATATGAGGAAACTAATGGAAGATAAGGGTTATTCAATAAGATTTGTAAGTAAGACTCAAGTCTGAATAACAAACCTTACTAAATCTTACTAAAATTTTAAATTCAACCTTAAAAATTAAATTTAAATAAAATATTACCAAATCCTACTTGTCTTCAGTGTAAGAGTCCAGGCATCTCTGGTGATTAAGAGTCATACTCTTCTTCCTCAGATGGAAGAGGGGAGGGGGCCACCTTCACAAGGGGAAATTTATGCCCTGCTTTTAGGCAGCAAGGGAGAAGGCAGACAGTTCCTTCTGTATCTGCTGTTTCTTCATTGCCTTCAGCTCAAAATAATCTTATGCCAAAGTGGTATATTTTGGGGCAGCATATTCTGATCCCCTTCAAGAACAAGGTCATTGCAGACAAAGGAAGAGTTTGAGCAAAGGCTTGGAGCTTGAGTTGTGTGTAGCATGCATGGAGAAGAATGAAAAATCTGATATGGTTAGGGCCCCTGGCACAGGGGTGGAAGATCTAAGAAAGAACCGTAACTAGAAGAGAAGTTACAAAGGCAGAAATAGATGGGCATCAAATTGTTGTGGGCTTTGTATGCCAGGCTAAGAATTCGGGCTTCCCCTTTGGGCTAGTGTTTCTCTAGATGGGCCCATGGATCGTCTACGTTAAATAAGCTAGAGTATTAGAGAAACGGATCCCTGAGCTCTGCAGGGACTTACTGAATCATAATCTTAGGAGGGATGCCTAGGGATCTGCGTGTGTCACAAGGGATTCTGATGCACACTAAAGTTTGAGGACCATTGCTAAAGACAATGGGACCTTTTGAAGAGCTGAGAACGGTTGAAGGTTACAGTAAAAACTGTGCTTTAGAAATAGACAGCTGTGTCGAGAATGTCTTTGAGGAGGTAGGGCCTGGAGGCAGGAAAGCAAGCAAGGTGGTGGGACCTGAGCTGAACTACAGCAGAGGTGCTGAGGGCCTCTGCCCAGAATATGAGGCACTCCTATTAGAGGTAAGTAGTGGGCGAAGGTCATGGAGTTTTGGAGATTTTTAGACCTTTCTGAAGGAGTGAATGAGTATAGCTAGACATCAGGCAGAGATGCATAATCAGTGGTCAGATTTGCAAGGACAGTTAAGAAATCTCGTTGGAACTGTTGCTTTCTGGGAAATCATATGTGAGCAGGTGGCAGATGCTGTCTTCTTTTGAGAGGTGGAAGCTGCCAATGGCTGTAACTGGCAAAGCTCCACTTTCTTTATTTGACCTGCGATGAATCCGTTAGAAACTTCACTGGCAGGCCTGTCAGACTAAACAACAGAAGAAAGTCAATGTGCCCCTCACCTTGTGAACTAAAAAAAGGAGGAGAGAAGAACGTGGCTCCAAGGCAGGTAAAGCCCATTTTACCCAATAATACATATATTTTTCCTGATCTCAGGAAAAACCAGGCATTAGAAATGGGAAAAAAAAATAGGAAAAACTTAGAAATTAGGAAAAATAATAAAGAAAAATAAACATACTCTTCCTAAGGTAAGGCAGGCTGAGGCAGAAGCTAGAGAGGGCAGGACTTTGAGACAAAGCATCCCTTACCTTTTTCATCCTCCATTCTTCTTGAATTCTCCTTACCATTTTTTCCATCCACCCAGTGAAGTGCATGTATTTCATTAGAATATGAATGAGAAGCCCTTAGGGAGAATGCTGTCATGGCAACAGTCACCATGGCAACTGTTAATTAATTGGATGCTGATGAAGTGGAGGAAGAAAAAAAGCCACCCAGAACGGATACAACTCTAGAGGAAGTCATGGTGTGTAGTAATTATATGAATTTCATTCAGCAAAGGCATGCAGCAGGTCAGAAATGCAAATATGTCCCCCGCAGCCACCACCTACTCCTCAGAGAGGCCTGCTTTCAGATCAGACAAATGTGAATGAGTGGCTTGGAGCCTTGACGATTTGAAACAACACATATGGCTGCCCCGGTATAGGCAGATTCTCCAGGGAGATAAACTCATTCTAATGTGGGGAGTTGGTTGATTCTATTGAGAGTGGCCACAATCAGCAGCCGTGACCCATAATAATTGCTGCCTTCATGGCCTCTTTATAGCAAATGGTACCAACCAGGGAAGAAAATAACATGTAACCTCGCAGAGCTATTCAGCTATGAAGTGTTCTCAGATTGAGGGTAGAGGAAGTTTGGTTTGTCACCACCATCTCGAGATGGCACGATGGCTCCTACACGCACAGATGGCTCACAGTTCAAAAAGAACCCCAGTCTGGGGGTGAGAGAGGAGACTCAAAGTAGGGGAGGTCTTGAAAGAACCCTCGCAAGTCAGCTTTCTATTAAGAAAGCAAAGTGGAGAAGGGAGGGGAGGCAATTGCTTGGGTATTTTCTACAGTATTGTCCTCCCACCTTAAGTCCTTTTTCTTAATTATTCAAATTAAATTCAGACCCCAGAGAGTTGGGGATTTGCTTTCATGTATGTTTTCTTGAAATTTCCATTTCACTTGGCTGGTGAGGTTAAACCAGTGGAGCATAGTTAAGAAGGAACCCCACCCCCCCCCCCCAACACTGCATCCCTCCTTCCTCACTCTAGCAGAGAAACCTTAGCAAACAGTGTCCTAAGACAGTGACCTTCCACCTGCGGCAAGCTCAGAATCCCACCTCTGACTCTGATAGGCTTTCGACAACCCTTCCCTTATGAGCAGTATTTACAAGTTTTGTAAGTAAAAGCATTTGCAGTGTTTGGAAATGGGGTTCTGAAAGCAACTCCTGAAGCTGCACACTCAGCCCCAAATTGGTGAGTGGACGTGGAAGCTCACCTCACGGAGCAAAGTCCTTTCCTTGTAGTGACAATAGTCTGAAAAACCCAGGCCCTCTCACAATCACATCAGGCTCAAAAAGTGCCACCCATTATTGTTTTCATCCATCTCATTGTTGTTATTATCCAAAACACCTTATCATCTAGAGCACTTGGCCGGGTGCCCCCGAGACATGCAGGCATCTTACTTCTGCCTTCAAACATTTTACAAAAACCAAAATAACCTAATTAACACTTTCTAGTCATAAAGATGTTGTCAGGAAAAAAGAAAAAACACCTAACCAATCCAAGCGTCTGTCTTGGAGAGGCTTACACCGAAATTCTAAGCCACAAAAGTACATTCATATCCCCTTCTCATTATCAGCACCTCCATCGCACTATGGACAAAAGCTAACATTTTCAATCTGAGCCTGGAACAAAACACACATATGGTCGGTGAAAGCACAAGGAGCACCTTTTCCTTTACTCAGGCAGCCATTCCCAGAGAGCCAATTTCCCTTTTTTTCCAGAGAGCCAATTACTGGTTTTGCTGATAGAACTGAAGACAGAGTGGAGGAAGGGAAAAAGAAGAAAGGCACGCATGAATCAATGATCTGCTTCCAATAATAATCCAGGCCATCTGGTCTGACTTTCCTGCCTCACCCAGAAATACCCAAAGCACCTAGGAGAAGGCGCACAGAAACCAGAGCCCTATGTGATAATGTACATAATATACGTAATTTGTTGCTTAAATGATTAACTGAAAAAGTCAATTCAGTCTGTGATAAAGGAAACCATAAATGCCCCCTTGACCTCTGGAATATTTAAAATTGCTGTGAAGATTACCTCATTCTTGTTTCAGAAATCATTAAGGGTTCGCTGTACAATTTGCAGAATGTCAGGGTTTCTAAGTGGCAATAAAGTCTGCAGTAGATTCAGGAAAGAGATTGAACTGGAATGTCAGTGAATGGGCTTGCAGGCTTCGCTGCTCCAGCAGCTTGTGAACCAGTTCACAGAATATTCAGAACTGAACACAATGCACTCCGGGTTCTCTGAGTCACGCATTTCATTTCCTTTAAAAGTGAAGCCATTTGTATAGGACGTGCGCAAAAGAGGGCACCTTTCCTTTTATTAATATCACTGTGATTAATACAGATCCATTTCTGCATGTCGGAAAGAGGTAAAGTGGTCCTATTAATTTCTAATGATCTTAGTATGGTTTAAGTGTTCATACCAATTTATAGCATCCTCAGGTCAGTAAATTTATGGTAGGTCAAGGGGAAACTGATTTCTTTCACTTCCTCCCAGTCAAGTGCAAATATCCACAGAGACACCTAGAAGAGAAAAAAAAGTGGGCTGATGGGTTTTGTTTTTTTGTTGTGGTTCTTTTTTTCCTTTTCATTTTAAGGCTATTTTAAACTATATTGTAATGCATGCTATCAAAAAAATCAAGGTCCTATTCCACATAAAATATAACCCACTAAAGCGATATATTTCTTCTGAATTTATGCATTTGACATTTTTCAGTGCTTTTACCCTGGAAGAGTCAGAAGACCCACGTTCAAATCCTGGCCCTACCCCTCCCTCCAAACTCAGACAAGACACTTAACCTAGTTAAGCCTCAGTTCCTCTAAAGGGGGTACAATACTTAGGCAATTTGTCTGCTGTTTCGAAATTCCAATGAGATCATATATATATTTGAGACCATATATACATACATATTTACACCCACTCACATGTGTGTATACACACACACACACACCTGCAGGTGCACCCTGAAACTGTTGGTGCTAAGCGCCACAGGAGGGCAGAGGTCGATACAGCACAGTCCCTGTCTTCAAGGAGCTTACAGTCTGGGGTGATCCTTCCTTCGTTACTATTTTTCTTGCCCGCTGCTCTGTGAACTGCACCCTAGTAACCTATTCTTAGAAATGAATTGCCTCCCTTTTGTGATGAATGCTGCCATGATTATGGAGTCCCTGTGGAGAATTCTTGGGGACAAGGACCCTCTCAAGTTCAGCTTCTTCTCTTTCCTGCAAGTCTTCCTTCCACATGATCGGCGTTAGGTTCTGCATTATTCCTTTTCCCTACACCTCTTCAAGACTTCCCTCCTTTACTCATATGTAAAAATACTCCCTCCTCTGAAACTCATGCTTCCTACTTCTGTCACCTTTGACCCTTCCTTGCACCCTCTTTACAGACCACTTGGTTACCACCCCTAATTCAACCGAGAACTTTTATATCTTTCTCCTGATCTTTTTCTCCTGTCCTCTCCCTGTCATCGTCCTGCAGGTCTCAGTGTCCAAGAGAATGACCTTAGCTAACAGTCTGGCTGCAAAGTCCCTCCATCTCTCGACTTATGGAGATACCCCCACTTCACCTGTTGTCACAGCCATACCCTGGACCTTATCATCCTGGGAAAACAAAGGCCAAAATGCCTATTTCTGACCCAAACTACCATCCCTACTAGCCAGCTCATTCCTCAGGTCCAGTCTTCTTCCTTGTTATTACATGCCATCAAGACTTTGAGTTCTCGACTGTTCTCTTTTCCACCAGTCTGTCATCTCTCTCATTACTTCTCATCTTTTCTTATCCAACCTGGTTTCCATAAAGCATCGCTTCAACTCCTTTTGCCAAAATACCTCACCTCACTTTAACTCCTCCCTGTCCTACGCTTGGCTGCTGAGTAGGCATGTAAGTTGATGACACTGCAAGCGTATGTTCTCCCACAGCAACTGCGTCCTGAATGACTCTTACCAAATGACCTTCTTTGATCACCTCTCTCACCCATTCCCCCACAGTAGCTATTACAAAACTTTGCCACTTTTTACAGCCCCCAACTTAACCCTTGTCCATCTTGCTTATCAAATTAACTAGCATCTTACTTCACCAAGAAAATAGAATTTATCCATAGAAAACTCCCTCAGCACACACTTACCCGCATATAGCTTACCTGCGTCTACATTAATTCTCATATTTCTTCCTAAATCTAGGAGGGAAAATGTGTTTTTTTTAACTTAAAATCTTTTCTAATGTGTGAATTTATCCCTTAAACTAATTCAAATCTCTCTTATATTTTTAACCTCTATCTCTCGAGCATTTCTCTCTTACAAAAACCTACCTCAGCCTAGAATTCCTCTCTTGCTAGCCCATGTCTCCCACCTGAATACCCAAACTCTTCGAAAGAGGAGTCTACACTTTCTGTCTGTGTTTCTTTTCTCCCTACTTACTCTTCATTTAACTATTACAGTGGATCATCTGTTGGGTGTGTATACCTACCTAGGGTTGAAATTTCTAGGTCGGTGCAGCATTTCAGTTGATAGCACTAAACAGTTTTCTAAGTGGTTTCCAAATTACCAATCTGTGCTCGCATGAACAGTGTGTGAGCGTAACTAGTTATTCTATATCCTCACCCATTTTGATTTTTTTTGTGTTTCATTTAGTCATTTTGGTGTATAGGTACTAACATTTCATTGTGGTTTTCATTGGCATTTTCCTATGACTAATCATGTTGAGCAAACTTTCACACATTTGTTGTTTTTTTAGATATCCTCTTTCGGCAGTTCCTATTCAAGTATTTTGCCTATTTTTTTATTATGTTTCTTCTTTCTTATTGGTTTATAAGAGTTCTTTATATATTCTGAATATGAGTCCTTAGTGGAATATATCTATGGTAAATATCTTTTCACTTACTTTTTCACTCTCTTCATGGTGTCTTTTGGTGAATAAAAATTCTTGATCTTAATATAGTCCTTTCTTTTTCCTTCATTCTTTTTCCTTTTCGTGTCCTGTTTTAAAAAAATCTTGGCCTGCTCTAAAGTTATGAAATAGTTACCTATATTCTGAAAGCTCTGTTCTCTTTGGCAGTTCGATCTGCAGTCCGTCTGGAATTGATTCGTGTTCCTCTCCAGTGACTGCCTGCCTGCTCCATGGCCAGCGTCTACCAGTTCTTCATCCAACCCTTAATCTTCAACCAGAAGCCAAAAGCTCAAAATTTTTGTTTTGACTATTATGATTAAAGAAATGTCATCTTGGGAAAAGTATAACCACTTTACATTCCAATATGTATGTCTGGAGACTAAAAATCTTCCAGAAATCTAAAAGCATCTTCATCCACAAAAAAACAGACGGCATAGATTGTAAAGTGTTACTTCAAATCTTTTTAAAATAAGACATTTTTTATCAAAACAAAGATGATTATGTGCCATAAATAGAAAGCTAATGCTTTTTACTTTCTAGAGGTCCCTTTTAAGAAACGTTTAAAAAAAAAAAGTGACTATATTTCATGCTCTGGACTAGAAAAGAAATTCACCAGCCACTGTGGGTTGGGCCCACATTTCACTCCCTGTATGTCCCAAGTGTTTCCATAGATTCATATTTCTCTCTTAGACTGAAAGATATTGAAATTCAATACAAAAGGTGACAAGATAAGAAAAGGGGTGGATAAAATCCTAGTCTTGATCCAGAGGGAGTGGAAAACCACATTCAGGCCTAATGAAAAAAGATGCCACAGCCACGTCAATGGCAGAGAGAATTACATGTCAGTGGCGATAGAGGTTGCTTAGAAAACAATTAGTTCCTGATTTAAGGCAGCAGCCTAAGAAATAGAAGATAGGGTGATGGAATGCGTAGTTTAAGAAGAATCTGAATTTAGCACTGATTCCATGTACAAAATAAAGGACGCAGAAAGACAAGCGTTACTGACGCCTCCCTGGCTGCAGGCTGTGGGGAAGTGATAGCTCTGACCTCGGCAGAAGCCACGTGGGCCCAGGTGAGGATGAGGCAGAGAGGAGCTGCTGTTTTCCACATTTCCTCTCTGAGCTGATGGCAGTTCAGGCGCACTTAGTCCTCTGCGAGGCAGATACCCATGGAACCAAGTCAAAAAAGTCCACTTGGAGATTGAGAGATTTATTTGAAAACCAAGGGAACCAAAACCCAGCTCGGGGTCCTGCCACAGTCGAGAAGAATAAAGGGCGCAGGATGGTACATCAGCATTGGGTGGTGTTAGCTGCTCTCCTACTGGTAACCCAAGCGTCTGACAGGGTAACAAAGGGACTTAGAAGGCAAGGAAAACTGGTTCCTTTAGCCTGATAGATATATATTGAGGACTCCCTGTAGGCAGGGCTGTCAACTGGCTAAACACTGCGATGAATCAAATTGCCTCAAATTTCTCAACAGCCAGAAGATGTGGATTCAAGTTCAAACCCTGTCCTTTCCTAGCTGGTAGGACCTTTGTCAGGTTGTCTATTCTTTTAAGCCTCAGTTTTCTCATCTGTGAAAATGAGCATATCTGGACTAAATATCCAAACCTTCTCTAGCTTTGAAAGTCTGTGGTGCATTCTCTCCCATTTTCCTCCCAGTGGGGCTCAAGTTAATCAGCTCACCATCATCCATCATTTCTCTGTCTGAGGATTTATTTCCCTAATCAGATTTGGGTAAATTTTCAGCCTGTCTCTGTCTCTTACTTCCTATCCAATAAAACTGGTATGGATTTGTTTTGCGTTTCATTTAATGTCATTATTCATCCTAACAGTCACTGCCTAACTATTTCCTTGCCTATAGCATAATTAGCAATTAAGGAGCTACAATGGCATGATTTTCAAATTTGCATCCTCTTTTTCTGAGGTAGATTGATTCTAAACTGATTAAAATATCTCAGAATTTCAAATACAATTTTTAAAATGCAACAGATTTTCAGGACTCCCTCATTACTATGCCATGCCAGGGGGACTGTCAACTTTTGCTGACCGCCAAGGAAGACAAATAAATAATCCCGACAGTGGTTTGGAAATGAGAAGTGAATGCCCAGTTATTAGTATGACAGGGCCACCCTCACCCATTGACTTCTGGGTAGTCTCGTAGCACCGGGGCTAATGCCTCAGATTTCCCCAGAAGGACAGAGCAGCATCCTGAACCAGTCTTTTACTCAGCAGATAGGAATCACTCACCATTTTCCTTTGCTTCACATGTGTTCATCCTCTTGATAAAGATGTATTCCTTCTTTCTTCCAAAACCCTGTTAAAAGTTTACCACCTCAGTGAAATCTTTGAAGGATCTCTCTAGCTGTCAACCCAGATCTCACCTCTTAACCTCCTTGCCTGGAATCCTGGCCCTTATGCTTTGACCCTTTAACTCAGTGGATTTTTGTTCTAATGTTGCTGATGTTTTCCAGTTACACCAGGACCATCATCCTAACATCTAGTTATGAGATAATCTAAACCCAACCTGATCAGCATCACCACCCATCACGGCTGCTGACACCCGGATATCTGTCTCACCTACATCTACTCCCAACTCTTGGGTATGTCCTATAAATGCCAATAAAATCAACCAAGAGATTTCTGCAACACAATACCAGCTGGAACCCATTACTGTGCCGTGATCCCTTTGGTTTCCTCAGAACTGGGACTATCTGTGGAGTCGAACATCATCATAGTACCAGATGAAGATGGTCCCCGGTTAAAGTCCCAGGCATCCAGACCACACTGACTTGAGTGACCACCAGGCTCAGCCAGGAGAAAAGAGCAGAGCATCAAAGCTGTGTGGGATTATGGGTGTCTCTTCTTTGTTTTCACGTCTTCGGAACGTGTGTTTTTCTTGTCTTCTGTTAAATTGTAAGACTCAGAAGCTAAAAATGATATGTATTCTCTTTCAATTCCACAATGAAATTGATTCCTCATTGTGATTTATTAGACATTGTTACTATGCTAACTATGAAAACGCCAACTCAAAGGAAAGTTACCAAGTCCCTGTGAGGTTAATAGGTATTAGGGACCTGGATCTCTTGATCCCAACAAGATCACAACCAAGATGACATCCAGGATCTACAGGATGAAAGATCCTGCTTCCGTTGACCAGCCTCTCCCACCAAGCCACAGGAATAAAGGCCCCCATGGCTGATAGAATGATCCTGCCACAGCTGCATAAGTCACACTAGTGACAAGTGAATTCCAAGGCAATGCACGTGACTTTACATCTTTGAGTCGACACCTATGTTTGGAGGCTTTTCAAAATCTAATTACAAACTTTTTTCCCCTAGCCTGGCATAAAATTAATTGGAATATTTATTTCCTAAAGAAATAGAACACAGAATGAAAGCTTTTTGATCTCCCTCCAGGTCATATCTCCAGACAATGAGATTTTGTCATTAGGCTTGTAAATATCCTTCACGTTAAGGGTGATGAGATTCAAAGTATGAGTCTCGGGGATTTCCTGATAACAGCTCAGCCAGGAAATATGAACTGAATGTTCTCTCCTGGGTATCAAAATGTTCTTATTCTGTAAACAGGTTGTTATCAAAAGTTGCATATGGCACTCTATGCTCTCCAAAGGACTATGAGCTCCTGCGAAGCTTACAGTCCACTGTGGAGACTCAAGTGGACCTAAAACACTCAAGCAAAGCTGCTTGCTCCATGCTTATGCCCTGTGAATAGCACCAAGTGCTCCAGGAGTCTGGAGTAAAGGGGGCCTGGCCTTGAAGTACTGGTAAGATTTGAAAACAAAGCCATAGGGACGAGGCATTCCCAGAAGACAAAAGAACGTGAGCAGAAAGGAGACAGGGCAATGTGTATTTGGGGATAATGAGTCAATCCAATTCATTTGGAGTCTACTATGTCAGGGGAGCATGAAGGGAATATTGGGAAGTTGGAATTCCTGGAAACCCTTTCCATAGTGAATGGGCATTCATTTAACCTTTGTAGACAACAATTACACACCCGTGGACTATGAGGATGGAGGAAACATGTTTGTTGGAAGGGCTCCTTATGTTTTTCAGAAGCTACCTGACCAGTTCAGACCTACTGGTGGCATCTTGTCCCTGTTTCTATTACAGGCCATTGGACTGCCTTCTTTTTTTTTAATATATCTGTCTTTCCTGCTAGACTGTGAGCTCCGTGAGGGCAGTGACTGTTTCTTATTCATCTTTTAATCCTTAGTACTTGGCATAGTGCCTAGAACATAGTGGGTGCTGGGTAAATGTTGAATTAATTAATAAATGAGTTAATGAGTATGACCATGGATCCCTCTTCCTCATGGTCACTTTTATTGTGCAAAACGTACTGGGCAATAATTGCATTTCATATGGAGAAACATTGTACTAATGGTAAATGTGGTGGCAGTGGAAGCAGTGATGGTGATGGAACCAACAGAGGAGAGCTCCTTTCTAATACCAAGAGCTGCTGGAGCTGGACACCAAAACCATGAAAAATGAAAGACCCCAAGGAGAAGGCTTCTTGCCAAAGAATGCTTGAAGCATAGCCTATCATTCAAGACTGCCTCTCAGTGGCTTTGAAGCAAAACACTGGGTTTTGTAAATTACCATCACAGCTAAGTAAATTGATCATCTGGAATTTGTAGCTGGCTCGTTAGACTGTATCCAGGGAAAGGGGTGGGTAGAAGGTTTGGCTCAGCCATCTAGAATTTAAGCACTTAATGGGAGGATAATTTACTGTTCAGTATGTTCATTTTGAAAAGCATCACTCATTCAGAGGGAAAAATGAGTAAAACGAAGACTTTTTGCTCCATAACTGTATGGAAACATCGATATTCTTCAACCAAGAAAACAGGTGGTTACGAAGACGAGGAAGCATGGAAGAGATTGTCAGTGTCCCACAGAAAAATGTGCATGTTGTGTCGTTGGTTGTATTAATTTATCTTGAGAAGCTTCCTATAATAAAAGCTAAAATTCTAGTTCTTCTACACTATACATCCCAGTCCTTACAAGTTCCCTATGAGATTCACAGAGCCGCACACCAAAGAAGAGACAAAGTAAATGAAGGCTGTGGGTGTGGGTGTGCATGTGTGTGTGTATTTCCACATCTCTATGTATCAAGTTTTCCAGGCTGGCATTTCTTGACAAGAGGTCATGTGAAATAGTAGTCTAGAATATTTTCCACTCAAAATAAATGCAAATAGTTTCTAATGACATTAATTTGGTTGATTTCTTCCTTGATACATCATATGCCTTCACACATATTCTTCCTTTCCCTCTTCCTCCTGTGCATCTGGAATTAATTCTGAGGAAATCAGGTTGGTCTTGGTATACATTGTAAGTTCCTCAAGGTGGATCAGGTTTCTATGTCACATATTTACAAAGCCTAAAGATGCCTAAATATTACCTTTTCATAAGAGCTAGCAGCAAACGCATGCTATGCGTCAACATGAGGGAGAAAAGAACATGACAAAACTAAGAAAATTATTCCTAGTAAGAGACTAAGATTTTTTTTTAATTCTCCAACTCATCAAACATTTATAGAGCCCCGATCAGGTACAGTGAAGAATTAATAACAATAATAGTAATAAACAATCTTTGCCATTCATTCATTCTTTCATTGTTTGAATATTTATTTATCTCTAGCTTGCATCAGGCACTGCTATTAGCTAAAAATTCAAGATGAATTAGATATGGTGCTACTCTCCAAAAACACACACTCCAGAGACTCACATCCTGAAAATGGTGAGTCATTATGTGCTTACCTCCGTCCAGAGAAAGAGGGAAGGGAGTGTGATGGAGAGGTGGGACTTTAGCTGTATCTGTAGCGTTTTATTTCTTTATAAAACCTAACAAAAAGAATATTAACATTTACTAAATCTGGATGTTATATACATGGGTAATTGGTATATATATATATTTTCTTTTTGCTTTTTCTCTGTATGTTAGAGACACTACATAGATAAACATTGTTTTGAAAACCAGGTCATGATGATGATGATGATGATAAAAAATGTTATAGATCTGCACAGAGTATTGTGGGCATACCTAGGCAGGCCATATAACCCAGTCTGGGAAGAAGGGCATGTCTTGAAGCTTCATCTAAGAAGCTCGGAGCTGATATGCTCCCCAGGAGCCTGAGTCTGAGTCTTTGCCAAAAAATCCAGTAGGACAGATCAGCAAGACAGACAGCCTGGCAGAGAAGCAGGGCAAGACCCCATGCAGCAGCTTTAGCCTTGCTATCCAGAGTTCCTGGGTGAGCCGCTATGAGCACCAACTTGTCCTCCTACTTTTCCAGTGGGCTTCTAGCTCAACCGGCTCTACTTCCATCGAGTTCCTGGGGTCCTACTGATCCCAGTTCCCTGCTGAAAGTCAGACTCTTTCTGAACCCAGACCATTTATCTGGGTCGCAATTGACAGCCTCATCCCTGGTTGTAGACTCCTGCTCCCTCCAGTGCCTTGAATCTTGCTTCATCTTGATGTTCCTCTTCCCCACTTCCCACTCAGTCAACAACCATGACTCAGCAACCTGCCCATCAATGACTAATTTTACCCCAGAGAACCCAGAGTCTTTGTGTTCACCCACCAGACATTAGGTACTAATTCCAGCCTGCACTGGGCCCTACTTACTACAGTGTCGAACTTTTTTTTTTTTTTTAAAGATTGGCACCTGAGCTACCATCTGTCTCCGATCTTTCTTTTTTCTTCTTCTTCTTCTTCTTCTTCCCAAAGCCCCCCAGTACATAGTTGTATATTCTAGTTGTAGGGCTTCTGGTTGTGCTGTGTGGGACGCCGCCTCAGCATGGCCTGATGAGCGGTGCCATGTCTGCACCCAGGATCCGAATCAGCGAAACCCTGGGCCACCGAAGCAGAGCCCATGAACTTAACCACTCGGCCACGGG
Source organism: Equus quagga (assembly GCF_021613505.1). NCBI lineage: Eukaryota > Metazoa > Chordata > Mammalia > Perissodactyla > Equidae > Equus > Equus quagga. The sequence goes on along the minus strand of NC_060288.1, from coordinate 13,037,210 downwards.
GCCGGCCCCCGGACATTTTAACTTGAATTGTAGAACCCTTCTGGAGCCTGTTTTCAGTCTGGACCACAGCTCCTGCTGCCTTACTCTGTCCTTCTCCGATTAGATTCTGAGAAAGTCTGCAGGTTAAAACACAAAAGAATCCCCAGATTGTCGACAAATGAGTGACACCACTTACTAAAGAGTCGCTGTGAGCAGAACACGCTATAGGACAGTGTCTTCCAACCTTCCATCCTGGAGACCACTTGCAAATTAACCACAGCCTTTCCTGTGAAGAGCAGACACTTGGCCTCAACCCAGAAGAGAAGAGGAGGGCCAAACAGAAGCCCACCAAGTTGGGGCAGGGTTCCCGTCCAACTTCACAGCTGCCATGTGGGAGGGAGGCAAGCCACAAACCAACTGGTCAGAATGGAAGCCTAAACCAATAGTTGCTTCAGGGCTAGTGACAGGCCTTGACCCAGACGGGTGAGGGGCGTCCCCGGCAATACAGCTGGAAATTATTCAGGCTGGGGAGAGAATGCAACACCAAGTAAATGGAGCACATAAACCCTGCCTTCTAAGATATTTCCCCTCTGGGAGAATACATATGGAGCACATATGAAAGATTCTGAAGCCATTCAGAAGAACAAAAAATGGGAAAGAACCACGTTTCACCAGTTCAGAAACTGACTTATTAATTGCATCTTCTGAATTACACAATGAGCCAATGCTTATTTTTCAATTTTTTGGTTTGTTGGTTGGCTGAGTTTGGGGGTAACCAGAACCACTTTGAACCAGAACTAAACTTGAATATCAAAATGTTCTCAGAAGTTAGGCAATATTCAAGTTCAAGTCCCAGATAAAAAGAAAAAACAAGTACACGACAACACAGGATTGATTAAAGGGTTTTTCTTAATAAGACAATAAAGAATTGGAAAGCCCATTAAGATTAAGAAAAATTCAACTGTTATAGAAAAAGAAATAATAAAGACAAAATTAAAAATAATACACTAGAGAATTATTTCTATCAATTATGACTAGTATATAAAGAGCTTAGTTACATTAATTTGTCAAAATCAGTACCCCAATAGACCCCAGCAGGCACAGGTAACACACACAAGAAGAAATGTAACTGGCAAGTAACATATAAAAAAGGTTACCTTTGTTAATTAAAAAAAAAGAAAACTACACTATAAGTTTATATTCATTATAATTAATACCCACTCTGGCAACATTCTCACAGAACTGACACATTTGCACACTGTTTCTGTCATTTATCTCAATACAAATCCTTTTAGGAGACGATATAACAATGTAAATCAAGACGTAAAAATACACGTTTTGATTCACTCTCTGGAAATGCTGAAGGAAATTGTTCAAAAGAAGAAAAAACGCTATACACAAAAAGATATTCGTTGGAGGGTTTTTTTATAACAAGTATTGGAAATGCTTAACAATGAGCGATGGTTATCCTAACCGTGGTACAGCAGCACTGAAATACCATAATATTACAGCTATAAAATAGTACTGATGAAGAGAAACAATACAAGAACATGTTTATTGTAGAGCGTTAAGTGAAACAAACACACAATACAAAATTCTATTCATACACTGATTATAATGACACTGAAGTATGTCTGCAGGTGGATAAAAACTAAAAAAAATTGAAAACAGTTGTGCTTGAGAGGTGGGCTTGTCAGATTTTGATTTCATTGTTTTTCTGTCATCTTCTCAGAGTATTCGTACCATGGACACAACTAGGGCAGGGGGAGCCCACCGGGGAAGCACAAGCAAGAACAGGCGCAGTTCCCATTCCTGGTACAAGCCTTCCACGGTACATGAGCTCCCACACAAAGAATCAGGCCGCGGGCAGATTTCCGTGCTGCCTCAGGGACGCTGGCCTTGGCTCTCACACTGCAAAGATTTTCCAGTTCCCCCTCAGTCACCTCATTCATGCTTAAGGAAGAAAGCGCAGCTACCAGACAGGGTGACAACAGATGTCCAGGCAGTGAGCCATCCCGTAGCTGTTAGTTTTCCTTCGCAAGGCGTGTGCCGGATCTAGCAGATGAGAACCAGACCTACCCTCTTCCTCGTGGCTTTTTTTTCCCTACTGCTGCTGTAACAGCTAAGTGCCAATTATCTCCCAAGCGTGAAAGCAAATATTGTGATAGCCCAACCAGTTCCACAAATGTTAGAGGACGCTGGTGGGGAAGATTGTCTCTCCTGGCCTCGTCTTTTTTTATTAATCCTAACAGCTCTCGTGAAAGGAGGATCTAGTCGTTGGAAAGCTCTGTGCTAACACCTTCAGTATCTGGCATTCTTTATTTCCTCTTTAATCTCTCGGCATTTTGTCTTTGCTCCTCCTGAATCCAGAGGTAAATTTGCTCTTATTTGCTCAGAAACAGCTCCATCAAACCATCCACCCATTCTCAAGATTCAGTTTAATATGGCGTGATATGAAGACCCTCTCCAAATATTTGAAGGCCTGACATATTGCCCCGTGGGTGTATTACACAGGGCTCCCTGGAGAAATAGACGAGAGAGAGAGAGAGATTGATTTTAAGGAATTGACTTATGTGATTGTAGAAGATGACAAGTCCAAACTGTGCAGGGTAGGGTCCAGGTTGGAGACTCAGGGAAGAATTGTTGTTGCAGCTCAAGTACAAAGACAGTCTGGAGGCAGAAGGGACCTTGGTTTGTATTTTCTTTCAGCCTTCAACTGATTGGATGAGGCCCATCCACATTATAGAGGTTAACCCCTGCTTTACTCAAAGTCTACTAATTTAAATGTTAATCTTATCTAAAATAGACTTTCATAGCAACATCTAGACTGGTGTATGACCAAATATCTGAGTACCATAGCCTAGCCAAATTGACACATAAAATTAACCATCACAATGGGACTCCTGGAACAGCAAGAATTAGGCCAATGAGTGAATATTACAGGGATGCACATTTTTCCATGTGATGGAGTTGTTAAAAAAATTCAAATGGTTTGCTTGTGAGGCAATTTGCTCCTAGTCCTAGAATGTTCCAGTTGTTACTGGATGGTCACCTATTAGAGATGTTGCACAGAAGATAATTTTCTTCACAGGAATTTGGACCATGGAATCTCCAATAACCTCTAAATATTCTTCTTATTCTAATATCCCGTTATTGCATGACTAATGCAGCTAATTCATGCAATCTACTTTTAACTACAAGAAATTTTAAATACTAAATAGTTTACTCTTCCCCCAACCCATTTGACGGAGAAAGAAACTGAGATTTGAGGAGGTTAAATGGCTAGTCCTAGAATGAGAACCCAGGTCTTCCAGTCCAGGCTCTTTCCACTACAATGTGATCCGAGATGCTAAGGAGATGTTCCAAGACAATCATTGGCCCCACCCCACCACTTCTTGAAGTCATTCCAAGTTTGTCCCCATCCTACTTATCAATCTACCTTCAAGGAGAAGCAACTCCTACATGAGTAAAGCATAAAATGGACTCCAAGAACAAAGTGAGGCCACTGTAGAAGGGGGTGAACTCTCCTTTTCTTGGCACACAATCATGCCCACCCTGAAAGGACTATATTGGGGTCCAGGAGTAACGAGACCTGAAGAGGAGGAACCCAGATCACCAGGGAGGAAATTATAGAGGAATTTGGAAATGAATTCCCAGCCATTCATAGCATGTGGGCTTGGGTTACATAGGCATCTCTACCCCTCAGATTTTTCAGAATTGAAACATCTACAAGACAAACAAACTGGCCACCTTTCACTGAGTAACTTCAACAGCTAATTATACTAACAAAATCTCTCTTTATTCTGTCTGGGAGGAGGGAAGGAGAAAAGAAAAGAAGGCAGTGAAGGGGGAAGGAAACCCATCCCGCCATGTATTTATCACAATCCCTCAGGCACCCATTAGAGTAATAAGCCGGTAGTTGAAAATTTGGGCATTTAGAACATGGACCTCACCCCTTCCCAATAAATATGACTAACAGCAGTGACATCACCAGGGATCTGAATCAAGTCTCAGCCTGTGAACGCCTTGGTCTCCTCCAGTAGAGAAAATATAAGTGAGGACTCTTTTTATAAGTGAGGATTTAATTAAAAGGCACAAATACCATTACACCGCCCACAGCCCCCTGCCCTTTTCCACCTTGCCTCCCTCCCAACCTCCTCTTCCTGCCACAATCACACCTCCAACAACCACACCACACATGATAGGCACTGGCACCTCAAGGTTGTCGGCAAAGACATTTCTTTAATAACTAATTTATTCCTTGCTTTTTTTGTTGGAAAGGAATTTTCTTCTTTGTGCTTCTTGGTGTCTTGAGCCCATTGAAAGTATTTCTCATACGTTTCTCTTTGTGGTCCTTAAAAAGAAGTAATTACATAATGGCTGACTTCTTTTGGTTACGTGGGAAATCAACATCTCAGTAGCTTTTTCAGACATACTTAATAGGAAAGCCATTAGAAAGGCAAAAGAGAACCCTGTTATTATTTTCTGGTTTCCTCCTTAATTATAGACAATCATTCTGAAGGAGGGGGGACAGCTTCTGTGACAAAAGTTGTCTAGCATTTAACAGAACAATTTAGAACCAGATTGAACGGATCAACGTTATGTCAACTTGCAGATGCTCGACAAAAACTGCTCAAAGAATGCTTAGATGGAAATAGAGGCTAATTCAGCCTTTTCTCCTTTCCATTCACTCCAAAAATGAGGGGTATTTTTCCCTCTGCTTAGGAAGATTCAGGCAGGTCTGTCTCAAAGACTCTTATTAAAGCATGATACATCCCCAAATTCTTACTCTTTTTTTCCTAGGTAACACAAACATTCCCACCACCTTAAAACCCACTGACATTTTTCCCACTTCTATACACTCTCCTTTGGCTGCAATCCTATCTCCAGAAAATGAATTCTGAAGTTCTCTTATGCTGCCTGTCTTTGTCAGTTCAGGCTGCTATAACAAAAATACCATAGACTGAGTGTCTTACAAACAGCACAAATTTATTTCTTACAGTTCTGATGGTTGGGAAGGCCAAGACCAGGGTGCCAGCAGATTCGGTGTCTGGTGAGAGCCTGCTTCCTGGCTCATAGACGGCCATCTTCCCCTTATAACCTCACATGGTGGAAGGCCAAGGGAACTCCCCGGGGTCTCTTTTGTAAGACACTGATCCCATTCATGAGGGCTTCATCCTCACGACCTCATCACCTCCTCAAAGCCCTACATCCTAATACATCCCATTGGGGATTAGGTCTCAACATAGGGACCTTGGAGAGGACACAAACAAGCAATCTACAGCCCCGCCCTTATTCCCAAGCTAGTCTATAACCCTAGGCCAGAGAAACATACTTCTGAGTCCAGAATGGATGTTGGTGCTGGGGACACAGCAGCTTTCACTCAACACAGACGCAGTCAAGTCAAACACCCAGAATCCAGAAGGCAACTACGTCTGTCCAGGCAAGTCATGGAATGTCAAACTGAAACAAGATGCAAGATGCCTACCTGTTTCCTATTCAAGGTGTTCATTTGTCTGACTTCCCACAATGCACAAAGTTAAGGGAAAATTGGTTATGGCCTCAATGAAGAGCATGCTGGCTTCCAACCACATGAAATTTCTCTCAGTTTTTGCTGCCTAGTAATGCCCTATAGGCTCTGAGATGTACGGAAAGGGTCTGAAACATGTTCCTATTGTCACCTCCATAGCTTCAACAAGTCCCCTTTCTATATTTCAGTTTTACTTGTAAAACAAGAAGGATAATTACCATCTTTACCTACTTCACTGTACTGTTTGGGAATCAAATAAGGTAATGCTCCTAAAAGCATCTTGAAAACTATGAAGCATACAACAAATTCTTCACAGTTTTCCACCAAATTAACCCAAATAGTGCAGATTGACTTTGCTATCTGTTTTACGTGAATTGTTCAGGTAGCCTCTATAATTTTTCTCCCTGAAAGTTGAAGTAATTTGTCCAGGTGACACAGCTAATAAATAGAGCTGAGATTCTATCAAAATGTCAGTGACATCGAGAGCCTGCTCTCTTAAACACCAATCTATCCTCCAAAAATGCAAGAAGTGAGGTGCGTCTAGGGGCATTACCCAAAGCCACCAACCTTACCTTAATTTGTCCCTCCCCGACTTCTCAACATCCCACAAATGGGAATATCTAATATATGAGGCAGGCATTCATTTTTTTCTTGGTAAGTGATCCCTATTCATAAAGCTTTGTTAGTGTTTTTCGAAATAGTTTATGAATTTAATTTTAAAAATCAAACCAAAGAGAAGGCTATAAAGAGGAAGTGGATGGGAAGATTTTGCAATTCTCTAGACTTCCCCCACCCTCCTCCCACTCACCATCTCAACCTACCATTCGACACCACCCAGGTGACCACTGCTGACAGCTTCTGTGCTCTGAATATTCTGACTGTTTTCTTAACACACATAGGATCATGTTATAGATACTATTTTACAACTTGTTTTTTAATTTAATATATGTTAGACCACTTTCCATACTAATATATATATATATATATACATACATCTGCTTCATTTTAAGAGCTGGAAACCATTATACTCATGTACCATAATGAATGTATACTGCCACCTTTTGATGGGCATGTAGGCAATTTCTTAGTGTCCACGTGTTTGTTTTTGTTATTTATAGGAAGCAGGAAGGAACATGCTGTAGGCGTAACTTTGCAAATTTATGTGAGTTTATCTATGAAATAGATTCATAAAAGTAGATATGGTGAGTCAAAGGAATTGAGCATTTTAGGCTTTTATAGATATTGCCAAATTTATCTTCAAACAGTTGTACCAATTTGTTCTCCCATGAATAGCTGTGAGCAAGGATATCTGTTTGCATATATTTCAGCCAACTAAGGGGATTATCAAACTTTTTCATCTTTGCCAATCCGATGAGGGTAAAATGCTCATCGTCCATTTATTTGGTATTTCTTTCATTATCAGTGAGCACAAGTCTGTTTTCATTCTTTTTATGCGATCTCCCTCTTTATGTCCTATGCCCAATTTTCTCTGAATTTTTGGCCTCTGTCTTTTCTTTTTTTTAGGAGATCTTTGGGTATTATGGATAATGAATCCTTTTGTCATCAGTGTTGCTGTTATTTTTTTCCAGGTCATCTTTGGACTTTCCTTATGGTATTTTTTCAAGCAGAATTTTTTATTTTTACATAGCCAATTCCGTTTTTCCTTTTCTTTATGGCTCTAAGTTTGATATCATGCTTAGAAGGCCATACTCATTCCAAGATCATTTTTTAAATGAGTAAAAGTTTTATTCTAGTGTTTTTATAGATCCATATTTTTACATTTAAACATTTGATCCTTTTGGAATTTGTTTTGGTGTAAGAAAGGAAGTAGGGATTAAGCTTTACCAGGTGGAACTGTTACCAGGAAATCATACTAAGTTCAAATGACAAAAATTTTATGTTGTGCACATATCACATATTGAGGGTGTTGGAACTATGCAACACGCTGGCATTTCCTGGGCTGCTTCAACCTTTACCAGCTCTTTACTTTGCCTGCATGATGACCTTGAAGTGTGTGCAGACTGTTGATTCAAGGCTCAGTTCATCTGTCGGCATGGGATCTAGCAGATGCACTGACATCAGTCACCTGGGTGCCTCTCTGTTCAGTAACTTTCCCAATTCAGGAATTCTTAACCTTCTTTTCTACCCCTTTGGCAGAATAATGTTCTCAAGATCTATGGGTTTACAAAAGAAACAAATATATGAAAACACAGCTCCATCCACAGACTCCTTGGTCCAGGGACCCGGGTTGCTTGGGACGTCCTTCCTTCTCCTGATATTCCAAATACGCTTCTTGGAGGCAAACACAAAACCCTCTTCAATCGACAGACTCTCTCCCTGCTGCCACCAGTGGTCTCTCTCAATCTTTGCTTCCTTCTGCCTCAATGCCTACTTCTGCAGTCACAGACTCACGCTTGGTTAGTTTGCAATTCACTACTCCGTATCAGATGCGTCATTGCCAAGTTCTAACAGGTGGGCTAGATTAAGAAAAGTGAACTCATATAGAACAATACCAGCTTCTTTTGCTCTCTTTTGTTTTCATCCTTACTCCCATTCTTTCCTGTACCCTGTGCCAACATCTCTTGCCCTATTGCTTCCTACGAAAGTTTCTCTATGAAGTCATCCAATTTACATCCATGTATTACAGTTCTGTTATACATATGCAAAAGAGAATATTAGTCATATCTTCTTATGAGTGTGTGTCTATCACGAATTTTAGTTGTTTCATTTGTCCCTAAATAAATGTACCCTTCCTCGTGTCACCATATTGGAACTCCTCCTGATTCTTGCCTTGAGAAACAAGTTGACATCAGAAGGTTGTCTATGATAAACTGTTAACTGAGAATATTTTGAGAGCGGAAAAAAAATAATAACAGTGGATTTGTGTAATAAGAAGCCTTTGTGAATGAACTATGAATTAAGTTGGGCCTCACACAAAGGGAAAATCTCACCTTGCACACACCAGGAAATTTGAAAACTGATTCCATCTGGTTCGCCTGTGATGTGTAACATTACTGGATCATCAGCCTTTGCCTTTGCTCAAAGCCAACTCTAGCATCTGGATCAACAATAGCAGAGCCCCCACAGGCATCACCATACCAGGAATTCTGTAGCCCATGTGGAAGAACGGAGAGTTTAAAGCACATTTCACCTTTGACTTCGAAGGCCAAAAGAAATCAGTAAGCAACGCTTTGGCTCCTTAGTGACTAAATAATATGGAAGACCTAAAAACTTTCTCTCTCTCACTTTCTCACCAACTCTATGCTGAAAGAGCAATTGAAGGACTGTAAAAAAAATAATAGTAACAAGTGACGAAGTGGTGAGTTCCTTGACAAAGACAAATGAGATTAATAAGAAATTCAACTTTTCTCTTAGATGGACTGCTTGGACTGTAAACATACACACACACAAAGAATTTTAATCCCTAACTAACAAGATTTTCATAGAACTGCTACATTAAAAAGAGATTGTAGATACAAAAACACATTTTTTTTTATTGTAAAGACAAGTCAAATAAAGGCATCATTATTGTCAACAGCAGTGGTAGTTTCCTTCACTGAACCTGGCTCAAAATCATAAAAGATTCAAGTTATCGACCTCAGAAAATTTATTTTAGACCTCTTTTTGCCTGATGTAAGATTACTTGTTCCCATACACACAACACAAAGCCAAGGAAAGACCACAGAGGTCATCTAGTCTAACGCCCTCCTACGGAGGAGAAAATAGAGCATCAGAAAGGTTAAGTGAAATATTCAAGGTCACAGTGAGTCAGCACAGAGCTGGGACAAAACCACAGATCTTCTAACCCTGTGATCTGTCTAATGACCCCATGCCACCTACCAGAAACAAATTTATAGAGTTACATTGTCTATTATCCAAACCCTGTTGGACAGGCTATCTTCCTTTTGCTCTTCATGTCTTCCACCCACACTTCCCCACTCTGCTCTCTGACCCAGGAGGCTGACTAGTATGGACTATCTAATCTAGTTCCCTTGCCCTCTGGTTTCTGTTGAGTTTATCTAAGGGAGACCCAGCAGGAGGATGAAGGGATAGAAGAGAGAGAGGTTAGGGTATTTATTCTCCAGGCTCCATGCTATGTGGGCGTCACCCTGAGTTTACAGCTCCACACATCTCTTTCTGTCTCCTCCCTTCACTCTTTCAGGTCCAAGGGTATGTGTTAGTTTCCTAGGGCTGCCTTAACAAATTACCATGAACTGAGTGGTTTAAAACAGCAGAAACTTGTCTCTCAGTTCTGGAGACTAGAAGTTTGAAATCAAAGTGTTAGCTTGGCCTTGATCTCTTTGATAGGTCTACAAGAAGATCCTTCCTTGCCCCTTCCCAGTTTCTGGTGTTTGCTGGCAATACTTGGCATTCCTTGGTTTGTAGGTACATCACTGCAATCTCTCCTTTTGTTGTCACAAGGGGACCTCCTTGTGTCTCTGTGTCTCTTCTTCTTTTCTTACAAGAATGTCAGTCATATTGGATTAGGGTCCACCTTAATGACTCCATCTTGACTTGTGTACATCTGCAAAGATTATCTTCCCAAATAAAATCATATCCATAGGAACTGAGGATTAGGATTTGAACATATCTTTTTAAGGGACACAATTCAACCCATAACAGGGTGGTGACAGTGCTCTGCTAATACTAGTCTCAGGGTGCTGAGTCATCCCTTGGGTTTCCACATATTCTACCTGCATTCATATAAATAGTTCCTTTCCTAGCTCTCCTTGAGTTCCACTTCCATTTAGGATACAGAAACCACAAGAGAATATTGATCCTACCCTAACAATGAGAAAATGCCAAATAATCTATACAATTATAACTTTTCTTGGCCCTGTCAGAGAGCTGAGAGCACAAAGCAACCAAGTGAGCTAAATTCCAATGCGTAATAAATGTCTCCAAGGAGAAACGGAGCACGCAAGCTATTCCCTGATGGCACAGGACAAGAGGAAGAGGCAACTGCCATAAAAGTAATTAAAAAGAAAACAGCTAAGGGGCTGGCCCAGTGGCATAGTGGTTAAGTTCACACACAGCCAGGGGTTCACAAGTTCAGATCCCAGATGCAGACCTAGCACCACTCGTCAAGCCATGCTGTGGCCGTGTCCCACATAGAATAGAAGAAGACTGGCACAGATGTTAGCTCAGTGACAATCTTCTTCAAGCAAAAAGAGGAAGATTGGCAGCAGATCTTAGCTCAGGGCCAATCTTCCTCACACACACAAAAAAGAAAACAGTTATAAGTGTGGGTTAATGAAACAATATGGAATCCCTGGAACCCCACATACAAGGAGAACCTGCACTCACTCACCAGCTCTTTTTCATGGACCTTTATTGGGTACTCTTGAGAAAGACTGGGGGCAGGACAGGAAACTTGAGTAAGTCCCCTTCAGTGGTGCCAATGTTCTGCTTGTGAACATCTGCTGCTGCAATGGTACAAGCACGCAGTCTCACCCATTTACTAGACTCTTCTTTCATGTGAAACAAAACCCTAAAGCTTCTGGGGGCAAAGGCAGGAAACCCTCTCTCTCTCAGAACCCTGGCAAAGATCCCTGCATCTTGAGAGGAAAGGGAAGCAAAAGCTCTCTGCTGTGGTGGGAGGGCTAGGAAACCTTCTCTGGCCCAGAATCCCACTTTGATACAAAGCAGCATTCTGTTCCACTGAAGCAGCAGAGAGGAAAATATGTCTCAAGCAAGAGCCCCCACAGATACAAGGCAGAGTTTGGCTGCATGGGAGGAAGGACAGGAATACTGAGAAAGTACCACCACCGAGGCCCAAGGACACGGGACCCACCCAAGACTAAAACTGGACTGGGAAGACAAAGAACTTTCCCTGCCACCACCCCCTCAAGCCTCGTGCCAAATAACAGCAACCACAGCCTATATCTGAGGGGATAAGGGCAAGAGTGTGGAGAGAGCCCATCAGTGATGCAAATGTACAGGGCCTGTTAAAGGCTGATAGTCGGGGGCCCACCCAGTGGCACAGCAGTTAAGTGCACATGTTCCACTTCGGTGACCCAGGGTTCACGCATTCAGATCTCAGGTATGGACATGGCACTGCTTGGCAAGCTATGCTGTGGTAAGCATGGCACAGATAAAGTAGAGGAAGATAGGCACAGATGTTAGCTCAGGGCCAGTCTTCCTCAGCAAAAAGAGGAGGATTGGCAGCAGATGTTAGCTCAGGGCTAATCTTACTAAAAAAAACAAAAGGCTAATGGTGAAGCATAAACTACTGAGACAGCCCTCAGCACTTCATGCCCCATATTAAGCACAAGGTAACAGCAGTCCACCACTGAAGGAATTTGATGTCTATGGTTTAATGACAGTAACTATAGCAAGAACAAAACCTAAACTCAACTTGTCTACTGACAATGCTAACTCAAGCCCCCATAAAAAAGAAGAGCCATGCTCATTTCAGAACATAAATACGATTTACCTCAGACTCACTGTTCTTCTGTACATAACATCTGGCAGTCAATCAAAAAGTAATGAGACAGGCAAAATAAGAAAAATCCAACCACCATCAAGAGATAAAGCAATCAGCAGAACAAGACCTAGAGATGAGCTGGATGCTAGCACTATCCGACAGGATATCAAAAACAACCAGGATTAATAGGTTGGATAATCTAGTAAAATAGGTGGGTAATATGCATGAAGATATGGAAATTACAGCAGGGCAATGAAAACTATAAAGAAGAGTCAAATGAAAAAGTTGGAAACAGAAAGCATGATATGAGTTGAGTTTAGAATTTGTTGTTGTTCTAGTTACCTTCAGTATATCTGAAATAAAAATTTCAGGATAAATTAGAAAATAAAAAGTTCTTGCAATGAGGCATAGCTTAGGAAAAAATAAGTAAACTGGAAGATAAGTCAAAAGAAATTATCCATATTAAAACAGAATAAAGGACAAAACAAAACAGAGCATTAAAAAACTGTGGTTGAATATCAAATGGTTTAACATACCTATAATTAAAATTTCAGGAGAAAAAGAGAAAGAATACTGCAGAAGAAATATTTGAAGAGATTATGGCAGACAGTTTTCCATAATAAATGAAAGACAACACGCCTGATCTAAGAAGCTCCGAGAAACACAAGCAGGATAAGTACACACACACACACACCCCTACACACATCATACTCAAACTGCTGAAATCAAAGATAAAGAGAAAATTTTGGAGGCAGCTAGAGATAAAAGAAACATTACATATGAAGATAAGATAAGAATTACAACAGTCTTCTGATCAGAAATTATGCAAGACAGAAGACAGGAGAGTGACAGCTTCAAAATTCTGGAAGAAAACATTTCAACCTAGAATGCAACACTCAACAAGAGCATCTTTTATAAATAAAAGCAAAATAAAAACGTTTTTGAAAAAACAAAAGCTGATAGAATTCATTGCCGGAAGACCTGCATTAAAAGAAGAGTTAAAGGAAGTTCTGCAGGAAAGAGGAGGATAATAAAAGATGGAAATTTGGAACCACAAAGAGAAATGGAGAGGAAGGAAATTAGGAAAATCAGGGTATATAAGGCATGTAGGGTATATAAGGGTTTTTCCTTATTTTTAGTCTCCTTAAAAGAAAATTGACTGTGTCAATATGTTGAGGAGTTTATAGCATATGTAGAAGTAAAATGTGTAACAAAAATGACACAAAAGAAAGAGAGAGAGAGAGAGAAAATAAAAGTATACTGTTGTAAGATTTGTACCACAGTCATGTATGACCTAATGACGGGGATGCATTCAGAGAAATGCATTGTTAGGTGATTTCACAATTGTTTGAGCATCATAGAATATACTCACACAAACCTAGATGGTATAGCCTACACACCTAGGCTGTAGGGTACTAATCTTATGGGACCACCATCATAAATGCAGTTCGTCATCGACCAAAATGTGATTATGCATTGCATGACTGTATACCAGAAGTGGTATAATATTATTTAAAGGTAGACCATAGCAAGATAAGATGTGTCTTTGGAACTCTACATCAACTTCTTAAAAAAAAAGACATGTAACTAATAATCTAATAATGGAATCATAAAAAAAATCTCAAATAATGCAAAAGAAGGCAGAAATAGAGAAAACAGGAAGCAAAAACAGATGGCAAATAGAAAACAAGTAGCAAGATGGTAGATTTAAATCCAACCATATCAATAATTATATTAAATAACAACAGGGTCTAACTGCCCCCATTAGAAGGCAGAGAATGTCACATCAGAAAAATAGCAAGACCCAACTATATGCAGTGTACAAAAAAACCCACTTTAATATAAACTTTCTATATAAAGATAGGTTAAAAGTAAAAGATAAACCAAATCAAAGGAAAGCTGGGTCAGACAAGGTAGAATTCGAAACAAGGACTATTACAAGATCGAAGAACTATACTACTTAACAATAAAACGACACAATCCACCAAGCAGACTTAATAATCCCAAGGTTTATGCATCTAATATGAGAGTTTCAAAATACATGAAGCAAAAACTAATAGGCCCAAATGAAAAATAGGCAAATCCACAAGTCAATGCTAAAGTTGAAAAATTCAACATTCTTTTATCAGTAATCGATAGGACAAGTATACAGAAAATTAGTATAGATATAGAAAATCTGAATAATATTGTAAACCAACTTGACATTACAAAACACTTCACCCAACAACAGCAGAATATACATACTTATCAAGTATATGTAAAATGTTCACCGAGAGACCAATATTCTCAGCTACTAAAAAATCTCAGCAAATTTAAAAGGATTGAAATAAATGCTGGGAATATTCTATAACCACAATAAAATTAAACTAGAAATGAATGACAGAAAGATATCTGGAAAATCCCCAAATGCTTTAAAATTAAACAGCAAATCTTTAATTAAGAAAACACAAAGGCGGGGGCTGGCCCCGTGGCTGAGTGGTTAAGTTCGCGCACTCTGCTGCAGGCGGCCCAGTGTTTCGTTGGTTCGAATCCTGGGCGCGGACATGGCACTGCTCATCAAACCACGCTGAGGCAGCGTCCCACATGCCACCACTAGAAGGACCCACAACGAAGAATATACAACTATGTACTGGAGGGCTTTGGGGAGAAAAAGGAAAAAAATTAAATCCTTAAAAAAAAACACAAAGGCAATTAGAAAATATTTTGTATTGAATGAAAATGCTAGGACAGTAAGTCAAAATTAATGGGATGCAGGTAACGCAGTGTTTAAAAGGAGAGCTACGGCATTAAATGTTTATACTAGAAAAGAGGGAAGGTCTCAAATCTTTGACCTAATGTCCACCCTAATAAACTAGAAAAAGAAGAGCAAATTATATACACAGCAAGCAGAAGGAAGTAAATAGTAAAGATAAGAGTAGAAATCAATAAAATAGAAGAGATAAAACCAAACTGTCTTTCTGGGGCATGGTTGAAAGTTAATATTTGTTTAGTTGCTAAGTTATTGAATGTGTGAAGCTGAAATAATAGCAACCACGATTTGTACAGCTCCAGCCAATTTACAGAGCTTCCATACAGATTTGCCATCTGATCCCACAGTGGTTCTGTTGGGTAAGGTAGTAGAGAAATCCTCATTATTATTTGCAAGTAGGTAACATTTACAGTTGAGGTAGCCGCATTGAGTGACTTGCCAAGGACTGAGTCAAGACGTAATTTCAAAATTCCTGATTCCAAGTCCAATTATCTTTTTACTATCGTTTCCCGATTCTTTACACTGCAAACTGTGGAAATTTTATAGAGAACCAGAACATTTTATTCCTGCCTTCTGGGTGAACCCAGAAGCGAAGTAAATCAGAAGCAAAGTAAAAAAATGTTTATCACAGCTAAGTAATTGAAACATCAGGAATTTTTCATAATACTTGAAGAAATGTTTTTTCTCACCAATGTTCACATATTTCAAAGATGACAACCTAGATTCTTCATGAGCATTCTGAAAATATTACCCATTGGCTGAAAATTAGCTATTTATAACATTTTTTACTTAGTTGAAAGACCTTTTCAACAGATAGCTAGACTCCTCTCCTTTCGAGCTAATAAATCCCAAATTATTCAGCGAAGAAACATCATAGTTGGAAAGTAATTTGGATGAACTTCCTGTTCCATTTTGGATAAGTGGGATCCCAACTTCTCCTTGAACACAACCAGGACTCTGAACTCATTTCAGTGCATTGCTGTGCTATGTTTTATTCAGTCCAAATCTACCTTGCTATATCTCATACCTATGATAACAGAGCAGCATTGTAATGAAAATAATCATTTAGATTTACCCGATCAGAAAGCTCACAGGGCATCACAATCATGATCAGCATCCCCTTTTCAGTGGAAGCAATGGGAAGTAACTCATTTCAGCTGATAGTCTCTTGACCGAGAAGCAATCCTAGCCAAGTGAAGAGTTCATTTCATCCACACAGTTATTTACATGGACAGCTGCTAGATGCTACTATGGAGGATTCAAGACTAGTTTTTATGCCTCAACGCTTCTCCTTTTGAATGTGTAGACAGAAATGGAACAAATATTTACTGAGGTTATAGCATGAATTAGACATCATACTGGACACTTTATAGAAACACTCATTTAATTCTTATAGCAATCCTTACCCAGATATTATTACTCCCACTTTATGGATGAAGAAATAAAGGTTCAAGAGGATTAAATAATTTGTCTGAGGTCATGAAGTTTATAAATAAAAACTTAGGGCTTTGAACACATCTTCTAAGTAAAGCATATCTTAATCAGTGCATCATATTGCCTTAATTAACAAAAAGCAGAACCTGAGTTAGGTAACAATGAGAAGAGGGCAAATTTATTTCCAGTCTCTCCCCTCTTCTCCCTCCAACCCCTTCACTCCTCTTGTGGTCCATAGTCAGCCATGGCCCCCATACTCCCACCATGGCTGATTGCAAGGTACCTGGTCTGAATCTGCCTGTGCCAGACTTTGCTCCTTGCTCCAGACTGAGCCCTCATCTTGGTCTCCCTCCCTTTTGCCTCATTTCTTCATGCTGTGGTTGGCTAACCTCTAAAAATTTAATTCATACTTGCTCCAACTATTCCTGAGAGGGGTAGCATTTTAAGAGGAGTCCTAGAAAGGTCACTGTGATAGAGTGAGGGGAAGTTTGATATTGAGGACAGTAGGACATTTCAATTCTAAAGTTCCAAACACAATGATCTGATGGACCACAATGGCAACCCAAGCCAAGAGCCTTTTCCCTAAAAACATTTCCATTGCTTCACATTGCTTCCCTGGAGCTGCTGGTTCTTGTACAAGGTAAATGGAGGTTGCATGGGACACCACCAGCCCCTTGAAGGCACAGTTTTTGTCTTATTCATCTTTATATTCCTGATGCTAATACAGTTCCCGGTACATAGCAGGGCTCCACAGCTCTTTATTGAGTAAATGAAAGAAGGAATAAACAGAACAACATGGGACTGGATGGATAGGTCACTGGCTCTGGCTCAGTCAACTCAGCTAATTTATCTCTCTGGCCATTGTGCTAAGGAAGCAAAGACATGAGCCATAACAAAAATATGCATTGCTATATCTCCTTCATAGAAAAACAGTCTGAATAAACAGGATAGGAACTCTGATAATAAAAAGACTCATTCCAATGAGGGAGGCAATCCAACTGTTCTAAATGCTCGGGGATTCTGAACATTCAGAACTTAAGGAAAAGTACTTCTAGACTTCAGGGGCCATTAAACGCTCAAAGCTGTGTCCTTTTTTCATTATTTCACCCCAGGTTTGGGGGATTTTGGACCCAGGACTGTACAACCTATATGAATATTCCACAAACCCAGGATACATTATATCTGTCATTTTTCCAATTTTGTCTCAAGCCATCATCTCAACCTTGGGTTTCCTTCCATTCCAAATCCTTATGGATTTATCCAGTAATGTGCTAGAGTTACGGCTCATCAGCACATGAGGGCTAATTGTTAAGTTTGCAGAAATTTTTCAAGGCAGTTAGCAAATACAGCCACTATTCAAAATTAAACTATGCAAACTAAGAAATAAATCATATTAAAAACAAAGATAATTAATATTCAAAACTCATCACTTCCTAATTATTGTACTACATTTCGCTGTTCTATATGCTTTTGAGATTATGCAGGTATATTGTATCTGTATGGTGGAAATACTGTATAACATCCCTGTTCAGCACCATGTTCAGTGACATCACGTTTGTACCTTGAAATCAGCTGTGGTGGGAGTATTTACACCATGGAGACTGACAATGCTATAAATAAGGGCATTTTTTTTTTTGCAGAGAACCAGTTGTTGAACATTTGTCAACACGCTACTGGATTTATGCCATCCCAAAACTTTTTCGGTTGGAGGAGACAGTCTAGCCACAGAGTCAAGCAGGAAAAGAATGAGAACAGTCCAATGCACTGATGCCATTGCTTCTTGCTGCCACACAGTGTCACTCTTGAAGACTGGTTCTTCACGGTCACTGAGGATGCTAATCTACTTGGTGATGATTCTTCTCTGATCCAAGTTCCAGCATATGGCACATGGTACAGCTCTTCAACAGAAGATAACCCCACAGTTTGAGTGCTGGATTGGCAAGGACCCCACTTTTGGGCCATAGAAGCTTGCCTCTGCATGCTCAGCTCTTGTGATCCACATCCGCAACCATCTTAGTGTGCCAGCTAATTCCAGGACCCCCATTTTCCATCTTGACCCCCAGGGTATTGGGCAGGTTCTCTTTTTAATCCTTTAAAATACAAAGAGCTCTGTTACATTCCATTTCCCTTCTCTTGCCCCTACCTTTGATGACTCTTGGGGCAGCCTCACCCACTCTTCTAAAGAAAGACTACATTCTATGACCCAAAACTGAATTACTGTTCGAAGGAAGATGCTAAGTATTTTCAAGATGCTTATACTCACCATCCTCAGTCAGGGAATGGTTACTATCAATTCTCCTAGGGTGATTCCTTAGCTCTTCATTTACTAAAGAAGAGGGACAGAGAAAAGAGAGTTTTGATCTTTGTAGGCACCTTGCTACCATTAGATACTCCAAGAAAATACCTATCTTCAAACAAGATTCAGTGACTTACTCATTTTTTTTAAAGCAAGTCATTTTACAAACATTTTTTTCTAGATATAAAACTAGAAGTTAGGAAGAATAAATCATGCATCATCTTTTAGTTGCCAAAGTGCTTTAGCTTATATTTTAAACATTGTTTTTCACAAGTATCCTATGAAATATGTTCTATTATTTGTGTTTGACAGGAAAACACATTGAGGCTCAGAGATCGTTAAGTGGCTTTCTGAGGTTACATAGCCAACAATTCCAAAACCTCTCTGTTCCTTTTGAAAACCAGAATTTCCTTTGCAAACCAGAATTTCCTTTGCAATGTTCCTTCTAAAGATGGGATGTCAACCCTGTAGAAGTCTGTTCCTCAGCATTCCTTCCCTGCTTCTGCCGTTCTTATTTCTGTATTATGACTTGGCCCATGATAATAGCTTCACCTGAAATGTCTTCTTTCCTTCTTTCTATCCTTCCAAATCTAATCCAGCCTTCCAGACTCAGGGCTCAATCTAAATACGTGTAAAAGAGTTGAGTCCAGAGATCATTCATATACGTACCCCTTGTGTTGATTAAAATTGCAGTTTTACTTTCTACATAGTGATATAAGCAAAGTGTTTCTAGTGTTTACGCAAAGTTAGATCTCTTCCATCTGAGGTGATTATTTAAGACTTCATAGAATAGGTGAGAAGGTGCTGAAGGAATATGCAGAGGTGAAAATTATATGAAGAATGGCATTTTTCTGAAGGTGTAAGCAGAGAGAAAAATTTTAAAACGTGCTCAATTATAAGACTTATATGGAAGGCTAATATGCCTAACCAGAAACTAAGTGCTTTAAATAACTTTAAAATTATCAAGTTAAACCTCTCGTTTTAAAATATTTTTAATTTTTTATTTTAAGTTAATTTTAGACACAAAAAATTGATGTTTCCCTGATGTTAACATCTTACATAACCATAGTGTAATTTCCAAAGCCAGAAAATCAACATTGGAACAATACATGGAACAAAAGTTTTCAAGACCCTGGACATCAGGCAATGACTGACAGTGATCTCCAAGAGAAAGAAAGAAATGAAGTGAGCCCTACAATTGTGTGAGCTGACTGCCTTGAGAGAGTTTTCAGGCGATGGCACAGGGAGAGTTAACTGAGGCCAAACCAGGGGATGCTCTCTAAGTTAAGGAGCCAGAACTGAGAGTTGGGGATGCCAAGGCAGCCAGCATTCGTTGGATAGAATGCTAGAGCAGAGGGCTGCACAGAGCAAGAAGTCCAGGAGTCTGCAGAGGGTCCTCCTCAAGTAGTCAGCAGAGTACTGATCAGCGCGTGATGCAGAACTACCCAAGACAAGGGGAAGGACCATCCAAAATGATTAGAGGAAGCCGCGCTCACACAGAGCAGAGGACAGAGGCTGTTCCCGTCAGGCACACTGGAGAATCCTCAGGAATCTCTTCCTCAATCATGGGCCATAATTAACCCTCAACCGAGCACCGCTCCAGACTCACCTAACAAGTTATAACAGCAGGATTGGAAAGAAGTAAACTGCTTAACTGCATCCCAGGACCAAGCTCAAGGAGATTTATAGGAATACAAAAATATCCATTGGTGCCTTGCTTTGTGTATTTTGAAAGTCTGTGCCAGTCTCTTTCCTCTTTGTAAATAATTTTATCTTTTTGCCTAGAAAGACCTTAAGGATTTTATCTTCACCTCTTGAGAACTAATAGTTGGCCTTGGCTGTGTCTGAGAATTTCTAGTTCTGGACTAATCTTGCCAGACGAGCCCTGACAATGTGTTGATTTAGGTCTTTTTCTACTTCTGGAAGCTCCCTTGGATTATAATTTTAAATATTAGCTCTGTTCCATTGTTTTATTTTTCTTCTTCAGCAACTCAGATAACGCGAATCTTACTCTTTCTTTGCCTGCCTTCCATTTCTACTACTTTCTGAGCCATTTTACCTTTGTCTTTACTCATTTCCATTCCCTTGGTTGTTTTCCTGCCCTTTGTTAAATTTTCATGCAGTCCATTCTCTCTTGTGCATCTCGTAATTGGTTCTTCATTTCTGGATGATTTTGTCTTTTTTGTCTTTTTCTTCCATTTCTTTCCTAAGTTTAATTAACTCTTTTTTCTTTTCTTTTCTCTCCTTTTTTTTGGTCCATTTCTGCTTTTAGTTTGTGGATTTCAGATGTAAAGTAGTTTTTCATATCCTCAGATGTTTGTTTAGTATATTTCATTCTTTTTGGAGTGCAGACTGAGAATTTTCTTCTGCTTCACGGTGTTTTTCAGGAAGGGAACTTTCCTCGGTTGATTTGCACACAAATTCGTTTCCTGATTTTCTGAAATATTTCTCTATAAACTTTACTTTCCTTTTGTCCATATTTATGATATTACAGTGTTTTAGAAGATTCCTAGTTTAATTCCTTTCCCATCTAGAAACATTCAGGTACTTTAGTGGGTTTCATGTGACTATTTGTTTTGGTGGTGGTGTAGAGGCTTCCAGTTTTTTGGTTCTCTTTTGTCTTATAGGACATGAAATTTCTCCCTTTTTCTTCTTTTCCCCTTTACCACTTGATTTCCAAAGGCTGCATCTTCCTTCCTGTTTGCCTTTTTCTCCCCAAGAAGTTTTTTCCCCAGAAGCCTATCCTTTTAAATCATGCCTCTCCTATTAAATCAGATTTTCCCTTTTAAGAGAGTCCATCCCTTTAAATTGCATGTCTGGTCGTGTTTTTAGTATATCTGGTCCTTTAAGACCTGAACACTAAAAATTCCCTTCTCTGCTGTCATGCTTTGATCTGGCTGGTTACTTTTTTAGGATTTTTCAGATTTGGGGTGGATGTAATGTTTCTGCTGGTCGTTCCAACTCACCCACAGGCCCCTTCATGAGTGTCCTCCTCTGTGCCCCTGGGTCTGCCTTTGCTTGCCACAAATCTCCATGGGGTGAGAAGGGAGCATGTGGACCACAGCTCTGGCAGTTGTACACTTCTCTGTTTTTACTCAATTATTTTACAGTTTCAACATTCTTTGACTTTAACGTTGAGAAGTGGTTTTCATAGACTTTCCATAGATATAAGGTATTTCCTATCATTTGGGGGCAGATTTAGGGAGATTGATTACTATGCTGCTGCCACTGTCAATAGCTCCCTCAAGTCCCCGTTTTTAAATCTTTTATTAAAGTACAAATATACATACCGGAAGCACACATATCATAGGTGAACAGCTCAATGAATTTTCACAAACCGAAAACTCCCGTGTATCCAGCTGTGAGACCAAGGAAAAGAACTTGCCCACACCACAGAACCACCCTGTGCTCCTTCCAGGCATTGCCCCCAAGGGTAACCACAGCACAGGTGAGTTTTCCTTGTTTTTTCAGATTCTAGAAATGAAATCATACAGCACATAGTCTTACGTGTCTGGCCTCTATCATCATGTTTGTGAGGTTCATCCCTGTTGCATAGTTTTGTTCATTCTTGCTGCTGAATTAATTCTATTCCATTTAGAAATGTACAACAATTTATTTACCCATTCTATGGTTTGAGGATAGTTTCAAGTTTTTGGATAATTTGAATAGTACTGCTGTGAACATGCTTGTACACACCCTTTGGTGAATATATGTAAACATTTCTGTTGAGTATATACCCAGGAATAGAATAGCTTGCTCATGGACCAGCAGCCTATAGAAATTCCCATTGCTGCATAACCTGGACAAAATGCAATGTTGTCTACCTTTTCCATTTCATCTTTTCTGGTAGTCTGTAGCAATATCGCACTGTGATTGAGCATCTGTTCATCTTTTATTGGCCATTTGGGTCTCTTCTTTTGGAAAAGTCTCTTTTAGTTATTTTTCTTTTGCTAATCCTTCATTTTAGAGGAAAGAGACCTTTTACCTGGTGACTAGTGATTTCACCATGTTTACAAAACTAATTAGTCACAGAGTGAAAGTCAGATCCAGAACAACAGCACTGGATTCTCCAGGCTTTTCTTCCCTTTTTTTTTTTTTTTTTTTTTTTTTTTACTACCACAGTAAGGAGTTTACAGTTAATCTTGCTAGTATTTGGTAGTTATTTAAGGTTTTTGAGCTAGGTAATGACGTGGCATTGCCGAATTAAATAAGCTAACCTGAAGATGAAGTGTGGAATGGATTATATGAAAGTGAGCCTATGGTTGGATAAACCAAATAGTATAAAAGTGGTACAAACAGGGAGAGACAGAATAAGACTAGAAAATAAGGGATAAATCAGAAAGGATTTGGAAAGAAAAAATTGACAGGAATGAAAGATTTCTCTAACCATTTTTTAAAGCCCAAGGGATGAAAAGAATAGTGATAACCCAGACAGAATTAGGTAAATCACAAAAGTGGACTATTGAGGGGGAGGAGAAATCATGAGTTTGGTATTACATCTAATGATTTTGACATGTCAGTGGGACCTCCAGGAAATAGCATCTGACAGACATCTGAAAAACAAGAATTTTAGTTCAAGAGATGCAAGGCTAAAGATAGAAATTGGTGAATCATCTGTACAAAACTGACATGAGAGTGGAGATAATGGAGAGAAAGAAGAACATAGAATCAAGAAGAGAAACACACCTCTATTTAACGGACGGGGAGAAGAAAAGAATTTCGGGAAGAAGTCAGAGAAGAGGAGGCTGATTAGGAAGGAGGAGAATTAGAATAGTATTATGGCACGAGGCTCAAAGAAATAAGGTTTAAAGCCGGAGATGGTCGATGCAAAAACCTCGGAGAAGCGAAACCGTGTGAGATCTGGGGGAGGAGAAGCCTGTCGGATGCAGCATGTACCTTGTCAATGGTGACAGTGGAGGACAGTTTCAGTGGAGTTCTGGGGGTGAAAACCATCTTATAAGATGTTCAGAAATGAGTTAGCAATCAGACAATACAGCCAGCGGTATATTAATAGCACACTCGATCAATAGCTTTAACTGTGAGAAGCGGAAAAGGATTAGGTCAGGCATAAGAAAAGGCAGACTCAAGTGAAAACTTTTTCAAGATGGAAGAGATCTGTGCTGATGTTAGGTAGAGAGGAAGATGCCCCCAAAGAGAGATTTATTGATTGGAAAGCCAAAGGATAATTGCAGTCATGTAGCTGAAAAGGATAAGCTGGAAAGGACCTGAAACAGAT
This sequence comes from Equus quagga, assembly GCF_021613505.1. Taxonomy (NCBI): domain Eukaryota; kingdom Metazoa; phylum Chordata; class Mammalia; order Perissodactyla; family Equidae; genus Equus; species Equus quagga. Next base: position 13,013,559 of record NC_060288.1, on the reverse strand, counting down.
GTCACTTATGAGGAGAACAGCAAGGAATGAAGGATCTCTGCTTCTGAGAAAAAAACCAAAGTCCTGAAAATCTTTCTTCCACAGTACAAACTAAAGATGCTGGATAAAATATAAGCAAGCATTCTTTAAAAGTATAGGTGAGTTTGCAAGAAAATAAAATTCTCAAATGCCAGAAATAAGAAGCAGCTAGAAACCAGAGAGGTGAGCCTTTCAGCTGACATCACTCCGCAAGGCACGGAGGAAGGGGGACACTGCTCTTCTGAGTACTCCAGGGGCTTTGACTTTTTTGTCTTTGTGGGAACTAGAATTCAGGCCTCTGCTTCAAGCTAGGACTCTATAAAGATCTAATCCCATGTGAAGTGAATTAGGGAAAAAAATAAACCAAGCAGAAGCACAGAGAGTCATAAACCAAAAGTTGTTGGTTTCATGCCTAACCTTGAGAGGAAGAGATATTCTCTCCTAGGAATGCATGCATATATCTGGGTCTAGGCCACACACAGACTTTTTGGTTTGAGTTTGTACTAGCCACATAGTGTGCTCTCAATCCAGGAAATCAATATAAAAATTCGTCCCAGGTTGTTAATACCCTGGAATGGTAATGTAAAACAACTCTAAAAGGCTATGTTCTCATTTCCAGTTACACAGGAGTCCCACAGTAAAAGTACCAATGAAGACAAACTCAGGACTCAATCGTAGCAAATACACGAGCAGTATTTTATAAGTGCACTAGGAACCTATCCACCAGGGTCACAATAAACTGCAGGATTAGATCTTGGATAAATTTAGATAATTAATAAACTATCTGATAAGACTATAATATAATTATGTTTGAAATGATGAAGGATATAAAAGAAGATATGAAAAAATCTTAAGAGTAGTATACTGTTTAAAAATTAAAACAAGAAAGGAAAAGCTCAGAAAGAAGATACATTAAAATAAGTAAGTAAAATTTCTAGGAATAAAAAATATACAGCCACTGAAATTATAAAATTCAGCAAACGCAGTAAATAGTAGAGTCAACATAGGAAAAGAGAGAATTGGTGTACACAAAGATAGATCTGTGCAGAGAAAGACAAACACCGTATGATTTCACTCATATGTGGAAGATAAACACGTGGATAAAGAGAACAGGTTAGTGGTTACCAGAGCGGAAGAAGGTCGGGGAAGGTGAAAGGGGTAAAGGGGCGCATAAGTATGATGAGAAAAACTAGACTATTGGTGGTGAGCACAACGCAGGCTATACAGAAACTGATATATAATAATGTACACCTGAAATTGCACAATATTATAAGCCAATATGACTTCAATAAAATAATTAAAATTAATTAAATGCTCAAAAACAAGATCTTTGAAAATTGTTCAACATGAATCTCAAAGAGACAAAAAGAGACGAAAATGTCATGCAGACGATAAGAGTCAGAGGATAAAATAAGAAGGATTAACATACACCTAAAAGGAGTTCTAGAAGGGGATTCAGCCAAAGGAGAGGATTGATTTTATTTTTTAAAGACTCAAAGCTAGAAAGCTTGAATTTTCAGTTATTCAAGTTGGCAAAAGCGGTGCGCTAACTCTTCTCTGATTTTTCCAACGCACATTCTTCTGTCTCTCTCTGAAGTTCTTTCATAGGTACAGTCCATACCTCACATGTACCATCTGATCATATACTGTCTCACCAACAACCATGATGCTTTCATACGTGCTAGTCAGAGCTCCCTAACTAAACTGTAGGATTCCAAAAGAAAACGTCATGTCTCATATTCCTGTTGTATTTCCTGCAGTGCCTGGTATTACTCTAAATTAGAGGTTACAGAGAGAAATAATAGAATTCATGGTAAAACCTATGTTTGAATTCGTCAATCCATAAGACCTTAATAAAGGCATATTCATTTATCTCATTTATGGACAAAACATATCCAATTCAAGAACACACACATTTTTTTTAATTTAAGGAATGCCAACTATAGATATCTGATTTACCCTTTTTAAAGTATTGGTTCTTTTACTCTTTTTGTTTTTTGTGGAGGAAGAGGATTGGCCCTGAGCTAACATCTGTTGCCAATCTATCTCCTTCTTTTCATCCCCCCCGACCAAAGCCCCCAGTACATAGTTGTATATCCTAGTTGTAGGTTCTTCTAGTTCCTCTGTGTGGGACGCCGTCTCAGCACGGCTTCCTGAGCGGTGCTAGGTCCCCAGCCCAGATCCAAACCAGCGAACCCTGACTGCCAAATCAGAGCGCGCGAGCGTAACCACTCGGCCATGGGCCAGCTCTCAAACACACACGTTGTAACCTAGCCTGGCTGGGCAAGAGTTCAGCTTGAACTTTATCTTTAGCTAAAAATTCCTTTAAGTATTCATTCTTTTAGTATGCACCCAGCAAGTTTGCATGCTGAGCATATTTTGTAAATCAAACTATAAATAGCTATAATAAATGTCACATGTAAATTGATCTATTTTCAAGGTTTCTGAGTACCACACAGGATCGGAATAATTTTTTGAATGGCTGACAAATACTTGTTCTGCTTTTGCATTTGGATATCACCCAAATAACTGAGCAAATTTTTCTAAAACTTCATTTACACTTCTTTGCAAGATTACAAATGGACATGAGAAAATTCGCTTCTTAAAAAGGTAATTAGTGAAGAAGGTCAATAGCAATGAAAATTGATGGCTTGAGCGGGATACGTGGTCCCTACATTCACGTAGCTTTATTCCAATGACACAATAAAGAATACATGATGGTAACACAAAAGAATAACCAGTAGAAAATATGCATAGGTTCACAATTCACAATGGCACATCACTGCTGTCCATTTCAGCATAAAAATTCACTGCTGGGACATAAATTGAGGTAATCTCAAAGCAATAATCTATACTTTCTTCATAACCTCTAAAATGACTTGATGAAAGCAAGTCAATCTTTAAAAGGTTTCTGCACCATTAAAATAATTGGATTCCTTTATAACATTGCTTTATTCCCTGCATTGTGTAAAGATTAATTACTAAACAGGGGTGATACACTGGCCAAGAAAGAACCTGGCATGAAGAAATTAATAGATCAGGAGATAACAAGCCAGCAAACTCAGAGAGAGAAAAACACAGAGAGATCGCCTCTTAGTCTCTGTCTTCCACTAAGACGCCAGACACACACGCACACACACACACACACACACACACTTACAATTCAAGCTAAAAGAAAGAGAACTTCAGAGACCAAGCCAGCAAATGGCAACACAGCAGCTGGCTCAGCCGACTCAGGCATCGGTTCAGGTTGCTTGCTCCTCACAAGAAAACACAGCTAGAGACATGAGGTCAAGTCCCACGTGTCCTTTGCTAATCTTAGTAGTCACTTCTCTTTACCTAAAGACATTCAGTTTTGTGGGTAGAGCAGTTGAATTGGGTAAATGTTTTGACCTACCATGTCGTATTGAACCTACAAGTTGTCTCAGCTGGAATCTAAAATAAAATCCTAAATTCTAAATGAAATCTAGACATGATACTACACTAACATGAAGTCAACTACTCCGAGACCCTCAGCTGTCCATGCACTCCGCTCCAGGAGAGTGCAAGCTCACCTGCAGAGGAAGAGGTAAACACACAAATCCAGCAGTACATGTGAAACAACTTGCTCTCTGATCTTTGTTTATCGAGAACAGGTTGCCATGTTTACAGCCTCCCACTGAGTATGGATTTCTCGCCATGAAATTTTCCAACTGAAGTCTACCTGACTCCAGAGTAACAACCAAGGGCTGTCTCACCAAACCTTTCCTTGGGGATCTCTGGGACTTAATTCCATCAAAGAGTCAGTCTTCTCCATCTGCTCACCATTTTATTGTTAAATGCCCAGACTTCTAACTCAAGAGAGGAAGTCTAATTAGCAGAGAGAGCAAAGGGACCTTGAACAAGTCAGTCTAGGGGCTGGGGACCTTGAGTGCACAATGGTGAGAAGAGCCTCAGTCCCTCTTCTGCCCTTCACAGGAAACTGACAATTAAGAGCTCTGGGTCCCGGGGAAAACATTCTCTTTTGGAAACCACATCCCAGAAATGTCACCTTAGAAGGCAGCTGAAATTATAAGATGACTCCTGCTTCTGTCAAGTCTAGAGACACTGAGGGAACTGTTTAGAGCTACCTTAGAGGCATTTAGGACAGCAGCAGTTTCTTATCCTAAGAAACCTCAATATGCCCCACATATGCAGACCGTCCATTAAGCTTAACACTTCTCTGTTAAGCCCAGACCCTCAAAGGTACTTGAGGAAAAAAATCATCTTTTACAGTAAATTATCCCTAGATAACATCTGGTTTTCCTAACCTTACAGTTTTAAAGAATAACCAAGTATTGCTTTCATGGTATCACAATCCAGATCAGACCCCAAGCAGAAGACTTCTCTTCTGATTTCTTGACTATTAGCGTAGCCTTCCACTTTCACGACTTTGAGATGGGGTGGGGTGGGGAGCAGACTCTCAACATCTAAAGATCGTAGTCATTCTTCAGCACTTCACCCAATAGATTACTCTCAGATGTCATGGATTAAAATATGCATGCTAAACAAAAATTAAAAGGAAACAAAATATGGGAATTGGAAACAACCTTAAAAGTCACTAGTCCAACCCTCTTATTGAAGCCCAGAGAGGGTCCCAGCACCTCATGGTTAAGGCCAGAGCCACCAACACTAGAATTCAGATTCAGGTCACTGGCAGACCAGAATCCTTCCTAGGTACCATACTCTTCACCCTTGTAGGACTAAAGAATCTCAGGACATACGTCATGGACCAATTGGGGGCTTCAAAATTACATGCTATGCAATTTTGGCCAGCACTATTTATGTATGACTTATGTTCATATGGTGTCCTTCAGTTCTCCTCCATGTCGCCATTATGCCCAACCCCAGTGCAAAGCCATTGTCCTTGGTCATGGGGAAAGTGATGTCTCTCATGTCCATCTCTCCATTTCAGTTCCAAATTTTTCTTTAAAGACACCTCATACAGTGACTTTTAAGATTCCAACCAAAACTTTTTTCTTCTGATCTAAACTTGCCATGTTTCAATGAGGAAATTTGGTTTAGGTCAACTCCCTTAAGCTGTCTGTGATCTAAAAGCTTCCTCTTACTTTCTGAACCCACTGTTTCTCTATAACTACACTGCCCAATACAGTAGCACTAGCCACATGTGCAATGTAAATTTAACTTTCAATTACTTAAAATTAAATGAAATTTAAAATTCAGTTCCTCACTCACATTAGCCACATGTCAAGTGTTCACGACCCACATGTGGATAGTGACTACAATAGTGGACAGAGCAGATGCAGAACATTTTCAGCATCACAGAAAGGTCTATTGGACATCACTGCTCTAGAAGCTGCAGATTTCTTCCCAACTAGACTGTGAATTCCATGGTCTACTCAAACGCTGTAACTCTGAAACCCAATTGCATACGGATTATTAAGCCCCAGCCAAAATGGGATTCCACTAAGTCTGCATTTTATTTGTAGTAGAGGAGTTTACAACCTAGCCCAGACATTTGTTTTTTGTTTTTTGGTTTTTTTTTTGCCTTTTGAGATGATTGTAGATTCAAATGCAAGTCTAAGAAATGACACAGAGAAATCCCTATCGCCTTCATCCCATTTCCCCCAATGGTTGCATCTTATATAACTATAATGCAGTATCACAACCAGGAATTGACATTGATATAATCCACCAATTTATTCGGATTTCACCAGTTTTACATGTACTCACTTGTGTTTATGTCGTGTATGTGTATTCAGTTCCATGCAATTTTATCACATGTGTAGATTCATGGACCACCATCACAGTCAGGATTCAGACCAGTTCCATCATAAGAATCTCTTATGCTACCATCTGATAGTCAAAACTACCTCACTCTCTCCCCTCTCCCTGACTTCCGACAACCAGTAATCTGTTTCCACCTCTATAATTTTGTCATTTCAAGAATGCTATATAAAGGGGATCATGCAGTACTTAACATTTTGAGATTGGCTTTTTTCACGCAGCATATTTCTCTTGAGATTCATTCAAGTTGTTGAGTGTATCAATAGTTCATTTCTTTTTATTCCTGAGTACTTTCCATGGTATGGATGTCCCACAGTTTGTTTAACCATTCATCCATTTAAGGACATTTGAGTCATTTCCAGTTTTTGACTGTTACAAATAAAGCTGCTACAAACATTTGTGTTTAGGTTTGTGTGTAGACTTAAATTTTCCTTTCTCTGGGATAAACGCCCAGAAGTACACTTGCTAGGTCATATGGTAAATGCATGTTTAGTTTTGTAAGAAACTTCCATATGCTCTTCCAGAGTGGCTGTCCACTTTACGTCCTCACCTGCAAAGCATGAGTGATGCAGTTTCTCTGCATCTTTATCTGCATTTGGTGTTGTCACTACTTTTTATTTTGCCATTCTAATAGGTACGTAGTGATATCTCTTTGTTGTTTTAATTTGTATTTCCTAATGGCTGTGATACTAATCATGTTTTTCACGTGCTTATTTGCCAAGTGCACAGCCCCTTCACTGAAATGTCTGCTCACGTCTTTCACCCATTTTCTATGGGATCGTGTGTTTTTTTACTGTTGACTTCTGAGAGTCTTTGTGCAGTCTAGATACTGGTCCTTTGTGAGATAGGTGGTTTGCAGATATTTTCTCCCAGCCTGTAGCTTTTCACCCTCTTCACAGGGTCTTTCGCAGAGCCAAGTTTTTAATTCTTATGAAGTCAATATATCAACTTCTCCTTTTGTGCATCACGCTTTTGGTGTCAAATCTAAGAAATCCTTACCCAGTCTTAGGTCCCAAAGAGTTTCTCCCATGTCTTTTAACTGAAAGTTTTATAGTTTAACATTTTAAACCCGTGATCCATTTTGAGTAAATGTTTGTATCAGGTAAGAAATTTAGGTCAAGTTCAATTTTTTGCCTATGAATGTCCACTTGCTCCAGGATCATTGGTTGAAAAAGCTAACTTTCCTCCTTTGAATTGCTTTTACACCTTTGTCAAAAATTAGTTGGGCAGGAAAAGTTCTGAAGACCTGTTGCACAACATGAATATACTTAACACAACTGAACTGCACAATTAAAAATGGTTAAGATGGGGCCAGTCCTGGTGGCAAAGTGCTTGAGTTTGCACGCTCTGCTTTGGTGGCCCAGGGTTCAAGGGTGTGGCTCTAGAGTGCAGACTTACACACTGCCGATCAAGCCATGCTGTGGTGCCATCACATCCACAAAATAGAAGAAGATTAGCACAGATGTTAGCTCAGGGACAATCGTCCTCACTAAAGAAAAAGATGGTTAAGATGTTAAATCTTAACGTTACGTGTTTTTTATGTGTTGTTTACATTTTTTAAACAATAAAAAATTAGTTGGGCATATATATGTGAGTCTAATTCTGGATTCTCCATTCTGTTCCATTGATTGATGTGTCTATCTTATTGCTAATATCACACTTCCTTGACTATAGTAGATATTTAATCTGTGTTAAAATCAGGTAGAGTGGTTCCTCCCACCTTATTCTTCTTTTTCAAATTTGTTTTAGCTATTTTAGATCCTGTGCAGACATTTTAATTATTATTTTATTTCTCACAATAAATTATAAACGACGTATTTCATATAAGGAAAAACTGAGGCATTGATCTCTAATAATCAAATAAATTATTTATTGAGCATCTTCTCTATGTTGGCACATTACAGACAAAATCTCATTCGATCTTCACAAGAATCTATTTAATATGCACTATCCTCATTTCTATATACAAAGTAACTGAAGATCATATATGTTAAGGAATTTTCCCAAGGATACACAGATGCTAAGTGGTAAACCTCACATGTGAACATGAATCTGTTTGGTCCACAGCCCATGACTTTCCACTGTACCTTTCTATTTTGTCTTTCACAATGTCTACCATCTGCTTTGATAATCTGTGCTTAACCTCAGGGATACAAAGATGAGCAAAATATGGCCCTGATTTTAAGGATCTCTTAGATTATTTCCAGCAGTCTTGGCACTCAAGTTAACAGGCTAAGCGTTGGTTCGATTGAGCTATAATGCCTTTTTCCATCTTCCTTTATTAAAATTGCTTCTCTCACGTCAGTCTTTCATTTTCTAACAAGGACTAGCCACTTAATCCACCAAACTTCTCAGTCTAAAAGATCATAACTATTCTTTCCTACTAAGCTTACCGTTAACTCACAGGTATTGATAGTCCTACGTCACTCTGCTCAGTTGGTAAAGGACTGAGGAGACGGACACACCTACTCCAGATCAAAGACTTAGAGTAAATGGCGTAGCTTCAATAGAAGCCGTCTTTACTATTTGGCACAGGCCAGCTGATAGCTGGAATACTGTTTGTAGTAAGGTTCACTTAGGTCCACATAGGGACACTTTGCAGTTACTATAGTTCTTCCTGAGGTCCAACTATCAAAACATGTGCAATGATCCAGTACAATAATGTAACACTATTTAGAAACACAATATTGGCACCTTATTATATCTGCTTTTAAGGTATCCATCAGGAGAGGGAAGAGCAATATGGAACTGTCTATCTATCCCACTGTAAACACATGACTTCATTAGTATTACTGTATGGTTCTCATGTGAGCAATAAAATATCTTGGCTTCCTGGAAGGTTAAAGAAGATCAAACCTGGTTTTCATTGTCTATCAAAAAGTAACTGTTGGTTTCTATAACAAGATCTCATATATATGGTAATCCCTTATAAGAAAGGGAAAGTGCCAGAGTAAATTGATCACAAGGGGCAGGTCACATTAAAGAACTCTACAGGGCCTATGCTCAAATATCACGCAAGACAACAGGCTTACAGAGATTAAAATGGTTTGGCCCTTGACCTTAAGAATCTCACAACAGCAAATAACTACAGTGCATTCTAAAATAGATGTTTGCCTACAGCTCCACTGGAGCCTGAAGGAAGAATAGTTTTTCTCAATCAGAAAAGGTCAGGAAAAGCTCTACAGAAAATTTGAGATTCAAGTTAGTTTTGAAAGGTTTAAAACCATAGAGAAAAGTCAAGAAAAGGCAAATCTTGGAAAAAAATCTTCTTTCAATTTTCCTCACTGAGAAGTTTGACTTCAGAAATCTTCTTTGATATGAATACCTGTCAGCTACTTATCTGTAAAGAGGGCTGACATCGTCTCCCCACACACAGATATTGTGAGAGATGATGGTGACATTCACGATAAAATGGAAATCATTACCAAACCAGGAGTGCAACATATATGTCTCCATGCTCCCTGCCTTGCACCCACTCCTGGAGGCCGCACTTTGCAGCAGAGTGTCAGAACACAGACTTCCATCAAACACTAACCCTCCTCTAATGACTGCCATGTGATCAGGGAGGATCCACTAACCAAACAGGCTGAGTGCCCGAAAAGAGTTAGGAAATGTTTCAAGTAGTGAGACATTTGACAGCCAGATCCCCATAGATATGTCACAAAGACAGAGACATAATATTGAACTAAATGCAAGCTAATCAACATGTTAGCAAAGGTGCAGCTGTCTGAAGGTTAGAGATGTCAAAAGGAGTCCAGACAGTGCAGTCCTGTTTCATTGTTGACCAAATCATTGATTTTTCACCCAAAAACTTGAAACAGCACTAGAGAGTTTAGGCCCTTATCACATTAGGAGATGCATATCTAAATGATATTGTGTCCAATAAGACTTACAGTGTACTCCCAGAGCAAACTCCAAGCTATCCCAATTCTCATCAAATGTTCAGTTGGGAGAAATCACATTTGTGAAAGGTGGCCTCTGGATCAGTCAACAAGACTGTCAGAGAACTGACTAGGCAACATTGAAGGATCCTAAAAGAAAGTCTCATAAAGTCCTTCTTGCCTGTATAGCAGGCATCTCATGGGGGATCTCATGGCTGATCGTATAATACTCAGCGTTTCTGTGGAACCTCCAGCAAAATTTTTCTAAGATCTTGGTCTAAGACAGTTTCTGAATCTCCTGGGAAGAAAGTAAGTTTTTATTTTATGGACACTGTGACTATCATTACTCATCCTATTTGTACTTTTGCTTGGCTACCAGGAAGCACAAATACAATTGCAAGGCACACATACAATTGAAAGGCCTTTGTAGTCATTACACAGGACCTATGGCATGTTTTTGGTGTTAGTATTTTTACTCTCATTTTTCCTCCACCTTAATTTCATTGATTGTTTATTTTTTATCCTCCTGTACTAGTTCTGTAGGATATAAAAAAAACCCCAAAAGGAATGACATCAGCATTATGGCAGAGTGAGCTCTTCCCTTAGACTCTGCCCCCAAGATACAACAAAAAGGACATTCAAATACCAATAAAGGACATTCATACAAAACAAAAGACATCTGAGAGACCCATGTAGCCATACATCTGAAGGTGGAGGTGCTGGATCCCCTAGGGGAAGTGGAAGGTGGTAAGAGGATCTCCTCTTCCTCCCCAAATGGCAGCAACCCAGGGACTGGGACCACCATGGCACTGAGAAGGGGGAGCAGTAGTGCTCCATGGGAGCACCTTTGCTCTCCAACTTCCCACACAGCCCGAGGGAAAGTGCCACACAGAGGTAGCAAAGCTATTGTGGGGGTGTCTTCATCAAACAAGCCCCCCAGGAGAGCAGAGAGTGAGGGCAGAGCAAGAACACCCTGGGGTCACACAGGCAAAAGAAAGCACCCCTCCCCCAGCCAGGCACTCCAGCTCAGCTGGTCAGCCAGAGCTCCCATGCATAAGATAGAAACACAGCAGCTGTGAGCCAGTGAGCTGCAAATTGCAGTGGGCTCAGAATACACAGCTCTTGACCTCCACCCAGTGGTGGTAGGTGGAAGCTGCAACCACATACTATCACTATGTGGAGGCACAAATCCACACCATAAAACAACACCAAAAAATATATTAATACCCCAGACCAGAGGGAAAAGGACAAGCACTCAGAAATCAATCCTGAAAGCATGTAAATTTATAATCTAAATCACAGAGAATTCAAAATAGCTATCATGAAAGAACTCAATGAGTTACAAGAAAATACAGATGGACAGCTCAATGAAATTAGGAACAAAATTAATGAATGGAGGGAATTCTTCACAAAAGAGATTGAAGCTATAGAGAAAAACCAGTCAGAAATGTTGGAGATGAAAAACACAATGGATGAGATAGAGAAAAATCTGGACTCACTGAACAACAGAGCTGATTTTATAGAAGAGAGAATTAGCAGTCTGGAGGACAGAAGTATAGAAATGCTTGAGATGGAGGAGGAGACAGAACTAAGACTAAAAAGAAATGAAGAAATTCTCTGGGAAATATCCAACTCAGTTAGGAAATGCAACAAAAGGATTATAGGTACTCCAGAGGGAGAAGAGAAGAAGAATGGAGCAGAAAGCTTGTTCAAAAAAATAATAACTGAGAACTTCCCAAACCTGGGGAAGAAGCTGGAATTACAAGTAAACAAAGCTTATATAACTCCTAATTATATCAATGTAAAAAGATCTTCTCCAAGGCATATAGTAGTAAGGCTGGAAAAAGTCAAAGACAAAGAAAAAATAGTAAGGGCAGCAAAGCAGGAAAAAATAACTTGCAAAGGAACCCCTACCAGGATTTCAGCAGATTTCTCAGCAGGAACATTACAGGCTAGGTGAGAGTGGAATGATATATTCAAAAATCTGAAAGATAAAAACCTGCAGCAAAGAATGCTCTATCCAGTGAAAATATCCTTCAGATATAATGGAGAAATGAAAGCTTTCCCAGATAAACAAAAGTTAAGGGAGCTCATTGCCACAAGACTCCCCCTACAAGAAATAATCAAGAAATCCCTCATACCTGAAAAAAAAAAAAAAAGAAAGGGTTTAAAAAGTCTTGAGCAAGAAGATAAATAGGTAGAAAAAATGAGAAAATTGCAGTTCTCTATCAGAACAGGTTAGCAAATACTAACACGTTAGCAAGCTGTAACATTAAAGATAAAGGGAAGGAAAGCATCAAAAAATAAATATAATCTCATCATTTTAACCACAAACTCACAACACAAGATAGAATAAGTTTTGACAATAATAACGTAGAAGGGGAAGAAGAAAGGGATGGAATTGGCTTAGTCTAAGGAAACAAGAGGCTAACAGAAAATAGACTATCTCATCTACAAGATTGTTTTCATACAAACCCCATGCTAACCACTAAACAAATAATCAGAACAGAGAAACAAATGATCAATAAAGAGAAAATTAAGAAAACCATTATAGAGAACTACCAAACCAAATTGGTAGTCTGAAATACATGGGACAAGAAACAAGGAAAATGCAGAAGAACTGGAAAACAAGTGATAAAATGGCAGCATTAAGCCCTACATATCAATAATCACTCTAAATGTAAATGGATTGAATTCTCCAATCCAAAGACACAGAGTGGTGGGATGGATTAAAAAACAAGACCCAACAATAGGCTGCATCCAGGAAAGTACACCTCAGCCCTAAAGACAAACACAAGCTCAGAGTGAAGGGATAGAAGATGATAATCTGAGCTAATGGCAAACAAAAGAAAGCAGGTGTTGCCATACTTATGTCAGGCAAAGTAGACTTCAAGATAAAACAGGTAATGAGGGACAAAGAGGGGCAGTATATAATGATAAAAGGGACACTCCACTAAGAAGACATAACACTTATAAATATGTATGCACCCAACAGAGGAGCATCAAAGTACATAAAGCAACTATTAACAAACCTAAAAGGAGATATTAACACAATAAGAGTAGGGGACCTTAACATCCCACTTACATCAATAGATAGATCATCCAGACAGAAAATCAGCAAGGAAATAGTGGAATTAAACAAAAAAGCTAGACTAGATGGACTTAACAGATATATATAGAACACTCCATCCAAAAACAACAGAATATACATTCTTCTCAAGTGCACGTGGAACATTCTCAAGGATAGACCATATGTTGGGAAACAAGGCAAGCCTCAATAAATTTAATATTGAAATCATATTGAGCATCTTTCCAACCATAATGCTGTGAAACTAGTAATCAACAACAAGAAAAAAGCCTGGAAAAGTGACAAATATGTGAGACTAAACAACATGATACAGAACAACCAACAGATCAATGAAGAAAATTAAAGGAGAAATCAAAAAATATCTGGGGACAAATGAAAATGAAAATACATCATACCAATTCATATGGGATGCAGCAAAAGCAGTCCTAAGAGGAAAATTCATAGCAATACAGGCCCACTTTTACAAACAAGAAAAATCTCTAATAAGCAATCTTAAACTACACCTAACAGAGCTGGAAAAAGAAGAACAAACAAAGCCCAAAGTCAGCAGGAGACAGGAAATAATAAAAATTAGAGCATAAATAAATGAAATTGAAACAAAAAAAGTAGTAGAAAGGATCAATGAAACAAAGAGCTGGTTCTTTGATAAGATAAACAAAATTGACAAACCTTTAGCCAGACTCAGTTAGAAAAAGAGAGAGAAGCCTCAAATAAATAAACTTAGAAATGAAACAGGATAAATTACAATGGATACCACAGAAATACAAAGGATTAGGGGCCAGCCCTGTGGCCAAGTGGTTACGTTCATGTGCTCCACTTCGGCCCCCCAGGGTTTTGCCTGTTCAGATCCTGGGTGCGGACATGGCACCACTCACTAGGCAATGTTGAGGTGGCGTCCCACATGCCACAACTAGAATGACCTACAACTAGTATATACAACTAGATACTGGGGGGATTTAGGGAGAAAAAAGTAGGGAAAGAAAGATTGGTGACAGTAGGTAGCTCAGGTGCCAATCTAGAAAAAAAAAAGAAATACAAAGGATTATAAGAGAATACTATGAAAAACTATCTGCCAACAAATTGGACTATCTAAAAGGAATGGACAAATTCTTAGACTCATACAACCTCCCAAAACTGAAGCAAGAAGCAATAGAGGATCTGAATAGAACAATCACACGTAAAGAGATTGAAACGGTGGTCAAAAACCTCCCCAAAAATAAAAGTTCAGGACCAGATGTCTTCTCTGGAGAATTCTATCAAACATTCAAAGAAGATTTAACACCCTTCCTTCTCAAACTATTCCAAAAAATTGAGGAAGACAGAACAGTTCCTAACACATTCTATGAGACCAACGTCACCCTGATACCAAAGCCAGACAAGGAAAATACAAAGAAGGAAAATTACAGGCCAATATCACTGATGAACATAGGTGCAAAAATTCTCAACAAAATATTGGCAGACAGAATACAAAAATACGTTTAAAAGATCATACACCATAATCAAGTGGGATTTACACCAGGGACACAGGGATGGTTTAACATCCACAAATCAATCAATGCAATACACCACATCAACAAATTGAGGAATAAAAATCACATGATCATCTCAACAGATGCAGAGAAAGCATCTGGCAAGATCCAAGATCCATTTATGATAAAAAAAAAAAAACTCTCAATAAAATGGATATAGAAGGAAAGTATCTCATATGACAAACACACAGCCAACATCACACTCAGTGAGGAAAAACTGAAAGCCATCCCTCTGAGAACAGGAACAAGACAAGTGTGCCCACTCTCACCACCCTTATTCAACATAGTGCTGGAGGTTTAGACCAGAGCAATTAGGCAAGAAAAAGAAATAAAATGAATCCAAATAGACAATGAAGAAGTGAAACTCTCACTGTTTGCAGATGACATGATTTTATATGTAGAGAACCCTAAAGAATCCATCAGAAAATGTATTAGAAATAATCAACAACTACAGCAAAGTTTCAGGGTACAAAACTAACTTACAAAAGCCAGTTGCATTTCTATACTCTAATAATGAACTACCAGAAAGAGAACTCAAGAATACAATCCCATTTACAGTAGCAACAAAAAGGATAAAATACCTACGAATAAATTTAACCAAGGAGGTGAAAGAGCTATACAATGAAAACCATAAGACATTATTGAAAGAAATCAATGATGACATAAAGAAATGGAAAGATATTCCATGCACATGGACTGGAAGAATAAATATAGTTAATATGTGCACACTACCTAAAGCAATCTACACATTCAATGCACTCCCAATCAGAATCCCAATGACATTCTTCACAGAAATAGAACAAAGAATCCTAAAACTCATATGGGGCACCAAAAGACCCCAATTATCTAAAGCAATCCTGAGGAAAAAAAAACAAAGCTGGGGGGCATCACATTCCCTGACTTCAAAATACACTACAAAGCTATAGTAATCAAAACAGCATGGTACTAATACAAAAACACACAGATCAAAGGAATAAAATTGAAAGCCCAGAGATAAAACCGTACACCTACAGACAGCTAATCTTCGACAAAGGGGCCAAGAACATACAATAGAGAAAGGAAAGCCTCTTCAATAAATGGTGTTGGGAAAACTGAACAGCCACAGGCAAAAGAATGAAACAGACCAATATCTTTTGCCTTACACAAAAATTAACTCAACATGGATCAGACTTGAAGGTAAGACTAATACCCTAAAACTCCTAGAAGAAAATAAAGGCAGTACACTCTTTGACATCGGTCTTAGAAGGATCTTTTTGAATATCATGTCTACTCAGACAAAGGAAACAAAAGAAAAAATAAACAAGTGGAACTTCATCAGACTAAAAAGCTTCTGCAAGGCAAAAAAAAAACCACGATCAAAACAAAAAGACAACTCACCAACTGGGAGAAAATATTTGCAAGTCATATATCTGACAAGGGGTTAATCTCCAAAATATATAAAGAATTCACACAATTCAAAAAAAAAAAAAAAGCAAACAACCCAATAAAAAAATGGACAGAGGATATGAACAGATATTTTTCCGAAGAAGATATAAGATGGCCAACAGGCACATGAAGAGATGCTCAACATCACTAATCATCAGGGAAATGCAAATCAAAACTACATTATGATATCACCTTACACCCATTAAAATGGATATAATCATCAAGACAAAAAATAACAAATGTTGGAGAGGATGTGGAGAAAAGGGACCCCTCATACACTGCTGGTGGGAATGCAAACTGGTACAGCCACTATGGAAAACAATATGGAGATTTCACAAAAAATTAAACATAGAAATACCATACGATCCAGCTATTCCACTACTGGGTATTTATCCAAAGACCTTGAAATCAGTGATTAAAAGAGATTTATGCACACCTATGTTCATTGCAGCATTATTCACAAGAGCCAAGACATGGAAGCAACCCAAATGCCCACCAATTGATGAGTGGATAAAGAAGATGTGGTATATAAATACACACAATGGAATACTACTCGGCCATAAAAAAAATCGTCCCATTCACGACAACATGGATAGACCTTGAGGGTATTATGTTAAGCAAAATAAGCCAGGCAGAGAAAGCCAAACACCATATGATTTCACTCATATGTGGAAGATAAACTAACACACGGACAAAGAGAACAGATTAGTGGTTACCAGAGGGGAAGGGGGTTAAGAGATGGGCACAAGGGGTGAAGGGGCACATATGTATGGTGACTGATAAAAAATAATGTCCAACTGAAATTTCACAATGTTATTAATTATTATGACCTCAATAAAATACAAAAAATAAAAATAGAAAAATTTTTTTTAAAATGCCAGTCAGGAGAATACATGTTGATACATGTCTATAATTTATGCAAGTCAGTAGATGGTATCACATATGGGGCCTGGAAAACAAGTGTCCTGGGAGAGAAAGTCTTTGATGTTACCCAGCGAGTCCAGGACCAGGAACCTCATGCTGCAGTCACTCACTAAATCTGAGTTTTACCAGATATCTTAAAGACATTTCCTCAGAATGGCCTTAAAAACCAGGCATGGAAGAAAATTAATGGAATTTTGAGGCAGTCCCACTTCTTTATTTATTTTTTTTAAGATTGGCACTTGGGCTAACAACTGTTGCCAATCTTTTTTTTTTTTTTTAAGGATTGGCACCTGGGCTAACAGCTGATGACAATCTTTTTTTTTTTTCTGCTTTATCTCCCCAAACCCCCCCTGTACACAGTTGTATATCTTAACTGCAGGTCCTTCTAGTTGTGGGATGTGGGACGCCGCCTCAACGTAGCCTGACGAGCAGTGCCATGTCTGCGCCCAGGATCCGAACCCTGGGCCGCCACAGCGGAGCACACGAACTTAACCACTCGGCCACGGAGCCGGCCCCCCAGTCCCACTTCTTTAAAAGAAGGATTGTTAAATGTATAAGTAAATTTGATTCAAGGTTTATAGCTCTCTAAACTTATTTCAGAAATAAGTTCAGAATCATAAAATGATTTTTTTTTTCTTTTTTTGAGGAAGATTAGCCCTGAGCTAATTACTGCCAGCCCTCCTCTTTTTGCTGAGGAAGACTGGCCCTGAGCTAACATCCATGTCCATCTTCCTCTACTTTATATGTGGGATGCCTACCACAGCATGGCTTGTGCCAAGCGGTGCCATGTCCGCACCCGGGATCTGAACTGGCGAACCCTGGGCAGAGGAGAAGTGGAACGTGTGCACTTAACTGCTGCGCCACCGGGCTGGCCCCAATGATTCTTTTTATTAACTCATATTTTTGTGAAATATAGTAAACATTACTATAAGTTAGTCACTATCTTAACATGGGTTCCCCTGAAAGCAGAGCTTGAGACAAAGACTCATGTATGAGTACTTCACTGAGATACGTGATTCCAAGGAAAAGGCACGCGTGACAATGCCAGCAGAGCAGTCCAGGAAGAGCTGTTACACATGCACATCAAGTTGGCCCCCTCTATTGACAACTGGCTTCTCGGTCCTAAAGGACTGTCTGACAAACCACAGGAAATATGTTTTAGAACTGTCAGCAGAGAGAAATACTTATCTACCAGGTCCCAATGCCCATTGATCAGAGTTCACCCCACCAGTGTCAATGCCCCAGCATTCCACGGGGCACCACATGTGTGGGTGCCCAGTGGGTTCCCATAGCACCCCACACCGCACTGTTGACAGAGAGTGCCCAGGATGAGACACTAGAGATGGTAGTAACGGGCCAGAAGCATCTGCAGGAAGCAGGTCAGATCGCTTGCAGAACTGGTGATTGCTCATAGTGTCGTGCTCCTGGGAACTTATTAAAAACAAACAAACAAAAAAACCCATATTTCTTTTTTTTCCTGTTCTGTCTATAATCCTTTGAAAGCTCAAGAGAGAAAAGAAAAAAAGCAGTCTGTGCACAAAGCGTTGGTCAGATTAAAAACCAAATACTAAAGTTGACAGTACCAGAGACCAGCTGGAACAGAAGTATCCTACTGTGGTTGATGTCAAGATTAAGTGAAATTATGAATAACATCTCTTCAGGTGCAACAAGGAATCAGCTGCCTAAGAATCATCTATCTGAAAGAGATCATCCTGAGGGACCCACCCCACTGCCAGTCTACACAGCACGTGCACTCAGTACTCTATCTTCCAAACAAACGGCAACCTGAAGGAAGCGGATGGCCCCAGTCTGAACGGACAATTAGTTCTCATACATCTAAGGAATGTTGAAAACCTTTGGCAGCCTAAGATTATCAGAACAGAAGATTCAAATCTTTTGCTATCACCATTAGAATTTTCAGCAAAGACATTTAACTCACGCCACAGAAGGTAGTTGTAAGGATAAGCCAGGGGCTGTGAATAAGGCTTAGGGCCTTTTTACACCTTGAATAAATGACTGACAGTTAAACATTTCTCCTTAGAGTGAAACACAATTCTAAATACATTATTAAAGTAAATAATACAAAATTAAAGCAGTGAAAATAGTTTTAATGCAATGAAAAATTTATCAAAATATTTTTACAAAAGCTGTATTCTTTCAAATATAAATTTTTATATTAGTCATTTATAATTACTCATTAAATTTTTATAGGAAAAACATAAGTGAGTAGACTTTATGGGGTCCTAGCTCTGTTTGACAGTAAGGAATCGTCTTTGACAACATTTCTCAAAGTGGATTGCATGGATATTAAAAAGGCCTCTGCGAGGGGCTGGCCCTGTGGCGTAGTGGTTGGGTTCGCGTGCTCTGCTTGGGCAGCCTGAGGTTCGCAGGTGTGGATCCCAGTGTGGACCTACATATCTCTCATCAATCCATGCTGTGGCAGCATCCCACATACAAAATAGAAAGGATTGGCACAGATGTTAGCTCAGCAGCAATCTTTCTCAAGCAAAAAGAGAAAGATGGCAACAGATGTTAGCTCAGGGCCAATCTTCCTCACCAAAAAAAAAAAAAAAAAAAGACCTCTGTGAGAAGAGAGTTTCATGGTAAGATATGCTTGAGAAAGTCTGGGTTAAACAAGGTAAACCAGTCCCTTTTCCATAGAAATTTCACCCTCCTGGATTAAGATGGTGACATAGTTCATTCCTGGCTTTGGTCTTCCTCACAAGAAGACCAACTAGCAACTATCCATAGACAAGACACCTTTGTGAAAATCCCAGTACCTGGGAGTGAGGCTGAAGCAACCCTTGGAGCACAGAGACCAACCAGGACGTCATTAGAAGTGTAAGAGGAGTGGTTTCACTTTGAACCCATGACCCTCCTCCAGGCCAGTACAGAGCCACACCAAGGGGGCCCCCCTGGGCCTACAGTTTCTCCAGTGGGAAAAAGAGAATGCAAGGTGGACACCCAGCTTCCCCAGCATTGCAGGATACTGTCCAGGAGATCCGTCCAGGTCTCACCTCACAGGGATCACTGGGAGAATGCAGAGTTCAACCACTGTGATCAGATAGAGATGGGGAAGGGAAGGGGTTTATAGCAACCAGTGTTCAGATCTTGATGGACCAAGCTCTGGCTTGCAGCAGCGCCCAAGCAGAAATACCAGCCAGTGGTTCTGCCCATCTGCAGAGCTGAGCCAGTGGCCCCATCAAGCTAGGGAGCTTCATTGTCAGTTCTGCCTGATTTGGATCCCAAGCCAACAGGCCGTACTAGCACAGACCCCATTCTATAGCCTTGCCCGGGCTGGGGAGCAAATTTACAACCCTGTACAACTGTTAAGCATAGCCTCTGGCCCCACATAACCAGGGAGCCTGAATAGTGATCCTGAGCAGCCCCGGAACCCAGTCTACAACACCCCCTCCCTACAACAGAGCCAAGCCTACAGCCCTGCCCAATTGCTAAACACAATCTGTGGTCTTGCCCAGGCAGGGATCCCAGCCAGTGACCCTGCCCGATCATGTAGCACATCCTGGAGCCCCACCTCACCAAGCAGCCATGGACAGCAGCCTCTTCTGACTGTGAAGCATAGTCTACAGCCCTACCCAACTGCAGGATAGGGCTGGAGGCCCTGACCAGCTAGAGAGCCCTGCCAGCAGCCTCACTCAACAGCAGAGCACAGCCAATGGCCTACCGAATTGCAAAGCCAAGCCAGCAGCCCAGCCCAACTTCAAGTATAACCTGTGGCCCCCGCTGATTGCAGAATAGCCAGCAGCCCTCCCCCAACCAGGGAGTCCATCCAGGGCCCCCTCTTAAACATGGACCCCCGCCAGCAGCACCTTACTCCCCTAACTTCACAGCTTGAACAGTGGCCTCACCCAACTAGAGATCCTGGCAGCAAGCCCACCTGCCAGTGGGTGCTACCAACTGACCCATCTAGTACCCCAAACTGACCTGAATGAGACAAATTAAAATGGAATACCACATACCAAAACTTATGGGATGCAGCAAAAGCAGTTCTAAGAGGAACATTTATGGTTAAAAATACATAGATCAAGAAAAAAGAAAGATCTCATGTAAACAACCTAAACTTACACCTCAAGGAACTAAAAAAAGATGAACAAACTAAGCCCAAAGATAGAATAAGGAAGTAAATAATAGACTAGAGCAGAAATAAATGTGAAAAGAGAAGAGGAAAGATTAACAAGACTAAGAGTTGGTTCTTTGAAAAATAAACAAATTAACAAACCTTTAGCTAGACTAAGCAAGAAAAAAGGAGAACTGGAGCAAAAAAAAAATTGTAAATGAAAGAGGAGGCATTGCAACAGACGCCACAGAAATACAAAGGATATAAGAGACTGCTATGAACAATTATAGACCAACAAATTGGACAATGTAGAAGAAATGGATAAATTCCTAGAAATATGCAAGCCACCAAGATTGAATCATGAAGAAATAAAAAATCTAAATAGACCAATAACAAGTGAGATTGAATCAGTAATCAAAAGCCTCCCAACAAAGAAAAGCCCAGGACCAGATAGTTTCACTGAGAAATTATACCAAACATTTAAAGAAGAATTAACACCAATCCTTCTCAAACTCTTCCAAAAATTGAAGAGAAGGGGGCACACTCAAACTCATTTTATGAAACCAACATTACCCTGACACCAAAGCCAGGTAAGGATACTACAAGAAAAGGAAACTACAGACCAATATCCCTGATAAATATAGATGCAAAAATTGTCAACAAAATAATAGCAAACTGAATTCAACAGCATATTAAAAGGATCATGCATCATAGTCAAGTGGGATTCATCTCTGGGATGTAGGAATGGTTCAACATATGCAAATCAATAAATGTGATACATCACATTAATAGAATGAAAGATAAAAATCATATGATCATCTCAATAGATGCAGGAAAATCACTGACAAAATTCAACATCATTTCATAATAAAAATTCTTAACAAATTAGAATGAATGTACCTCAACATAATAAAAGCCATGTTTGACAAGACCACAGCTGACATTATACTCAACAGTGAAAAGTTGAAAGTTTTTCCTCTAAGATTAGGAACAAGACAAGGGTACCCACGCTCGCCACTTTTATTCAACATAGTACTGGAAGCCCTTGCCAGAGCAATTAGGCAAGAAAAAGAAATAAAAAGAATTCAAGTCAGAAAGGAATAGGGAAAATTGTCTCTGTTTACAGATGACATAATATTATATAGAGAAAAGCCTAAAGACTCCACCAAAAAACTGCTAGAACTAATCAACGAATTTAGTGAAATTGTAGGATAAAAAAATCAGTATACAAAAATCAGTTACGTCTCTTCATACTAACAATGAACTATCAGAAAGAGAAATTAAGAAAACAATCATATTTTTAATGACATCAAGAAGAATAAAATACCTAAGAGTATATTTAACCAAGGAGGCGAAAGATCTCTACAGTAAAAACTACAAGACTTTGATGAAAGAAACCAAGAAAACACAAACAAATAGAAAGATATCCTATGTTCATGGATCAGAAGAATTAATGTTGTTAAAATGTTCATACTGCACAAAGCCATCAATAGATTCAATGTAATCCCTGCTAAAGTGCCAATGGCATTTTTCTTAGAAATAGAAAAAAAGAACCCTAAAATTTGTGTGGAACCACAAAAGACCCCAAGTAGCCAAACAATCCTGAGAAAGAATAACAATGCCAGAGGCATCACACTTCCTGATTTCAAACTATACTACAAAGCTAAAGTAATAAAAAGAATATGGAACTGGCATAAAAATAGACATATAGACCAATAGAACATAATCAAAAGTTCAGAAATAAACTCACACATATACAGCCAACTAATATTGGAAAAGGGAGCCAAGAATATTTAATGGGAAAGATAGTCTCTTTGATAAACATATTGGGAAAACTAGATATTCACATGCAAAAGAATGAAACTGGACCCCTATCTTACACCATTCACAAAAATTAACTTGAATTGGATTAAAGACTTAAATGTAAGGCCTGAAACTGTAAAACTGTTGGAGGAAAACATAGGTGGTAATCTCTTTAACATTGGTCTTGGTAAGAATTTTTTTAATTTGACACCATAAGCAGAAACAACAAAAGCAAAAATAAACAAGTAGGACTACATAAAACTAAAAAGCTTCTGCACAACAAAAGAAACAATCAACAAAATGAAGAGGCAACTTTCATTTTTCCCCCCTGGAGTGGGAGGAAATATTTTCAAACCATATATCTGATGAGAGATTAACATCCAAAATATACAAGGAACTCATACAACTTAACAGCAAAAAAAAAAAAAATCTAATTCAAAAATAGGCAAAGAACCTGAATAGACATTTTCCAAAGAAGATACACAAATGGCCAACAAGTACACGAAAAGGAGTTCAACATCACTATTTATCATGGAAATGCAAATCAAAACCACAATAAGCTATCACCTCAGACCTGTTGGGATGGTTATTATCAAAAAGACAAGAGATAAGTGTTGACGAGGATGTGGAGAAAAGGGAACTCTTGTACAACATCAGTGGGAATGTAAATTGGTATGGTCACTATGGAAAACTGAGTGGGGGTTCCTCAAAAAATTAAAAATAGAACTGCCTTCTGATACAGCTATCCCATTTCTGGGTGTGTATCTGAAGGAACCAAAATCAGTATGTCAAATAGATATCTGCACTCCCATGTTCATTGAAACATCATTCACAACAGCCAAGACATGGAAACAACCTCAGTGTCTGTTGATAGACTGGATAAAGAAAATGTGATATGTATGTATATGTCTCCAATGGAATATTATTAAGTCACAAAAAAAGAAAGAAATCCTGCCATTTGTGACAACATGGATGAACCTTGAAGGCATTATGCTAAGGGACATAAGTCGGAGAGAAAAAGACAAATACCATATGATCTTGCTTATATGCATATGTGGAATCTAAAAAAAGCAAACTCATAGAAACAGAGTAAATGGGTGGTTACCAGAGGCAAAGAGGTGGGAGAAATGGGTGAAGGTGGTCAAAGGATACAAGCTTCCAGTTAGAAGATGACTAAATTCTGGGGATGTAACGCACAGCGTGGTGACTACAGTTAACAACACGGTATTTTATGCTTGACAGTTGCTGAGAGAGATCTTAAAAGTTCTCACCACAAAAATAAAAAGGTAACTATGTGAGATGATGGATGCGTTAACCAAACTTATTGTGGCCATCATTTCGCAATATATACGTGTACCAAATCAATATGTGGTGCACCTGAAACTTACACAATGTTATATGTCAATTATATCTCAACAAAGCTGGGGGGAAAAGGAAAACTTCACTTTGCTGCGCACTGGGATGGACAAAGGATTCTAGCAGTGCCGTGCTTTGCCCAAACTTGTTTGATTACGTGGCTGTTTCAAGGCCATTTCACATATCAAAGTGTGCTAAACACCAATGTGAGAAGCTGATCAAAAGCCCTGATTTTCAAACTGTACCATCCATGAGTCCGTGAAGTCCTGGAGTTCCAACTATGCCTCAAGGCTACCCTGAGGGAGGGAGGGGCTGGAGGGGGCAGTCCTGGAGTCATCAGGGCTCTAAGTTTGCTTTCTTGTTGCAGCCAGAATAATCCTATATCTCTATATATACACTGAGGTTCCAGGTAAGATTTCATTCATCTAAAAATTCAGTTTAGTTTCTTAATTTTCTATTTAAAAAACAAACAAAAGCAAACATCTCGTTTAGAGTCAGCAAGTCCACAGAGACCTAAGTCTAAGGCAGTAGCACTATTAACACAACTGTGGAACGAGGCTTACCCCTCAAATGAGCAGGGCTTTGGCCAAGAGTACAAATGGAAGCCCATATACACCACACATCTAAATGTTTAAAGTTATATATCAAGCTAACATCATTAGTTAAATCTTCCATACTTCTACTTTAACAAATATACTTGAATTCAGAATCATCAGATTCCCAGAAATCCATGCCTGACCGTGGCCTATTCCCCCTTCTTTTAGATCCGTCCCTAGTTCCTTCTGCACCACAAGCAGCCCACCACACTCACGCAGAGACAGCTCAGGCCACACATCAAAGTTCCATCTGTGGGCATTGAAACAGTCAACACTTTGGCCATCCGTTGGCCCTGGTGTGCACCCACAGACAGCATCCTCCAACCTAGAGAGAAAAGACCCAGTAAGGAGACCACAAGCCTTGAAAGTTGAATTGTGATCGCTTGGGCAGGGAATTCTGAAGTCTCATGTGCCAAAATGTGTTCTGGAAATAAGAAATATGGGTTCCAGGTGGTTACATCCTCTTGATCCCAGGGACTTCTCACTCCATGGGGAGGAGGAAGACCAGAGTGGGGTCCTCTAAAGCACGAGACCCAGGACAAGAGTCCCTCATACTGGAGTTTCGGGGCAGTACTAGTGGGAACTCAAACTGCAAGGCACTACACAGAAAGCGAAAGATGGAGTTGGCCTGTGGGGCCAGCTGGCAAAACCCAGTCATGACAGTGATAGCAAACACAGTGGGACCAGTCTTGGCATACCTGAGCTTTCTTTTTTCTGGTGAGGAAACCCAAATGGTTTGTATTTAACTTGCTAAGCAAGTCTTAAGAGAAAAGAAAATCTCAGCCTTAGTTGATAGAATTTTTTATTTAAGAGAAAACTCCTAAATGGAGAAATTTGAGATTACATTCATAAATGGATACATTAGTCAAACCACTTTGTGGGAGTTAATGAGAGATGAAGAGGCAGAAAAACAGGTTTCGATGAAATATTTATTCATTCATTCAATAAATAATTATTAGCATCTCTTATGGGTACTGGAGATACAGCAGTGAATAATTCAAACAAAATTCTTGATCTCAAGGAACTTATATTCATTTAGGATCAGTGCATACACACACACACTCTCAAGTAGTGATAAATTCTATGACAAATATAAATAAGGGAAGGAATGGTGAATAAAGATCTCTCTGAGCTGTGATACGTAAGCAGAGACATAAATGAAGTGAGGAAATGAGCTTTGTACACTTGTAGGGGAAGATCGTTCCAGGCAGAAGGAATAACAAGTGCAAAGGTCCTGAGGTGAGACTAAGCTTAATATGATCAAAGAATAGATAGAAGGAAAGTAGAGCTAGATCAGAGTGAGCAAGGGGGAGAGTGATAGAAATAAGAGAGCGGAAATGCAGGCATTGACCAGATTGGGCAGGAATTTGTACACCATGCTAACGGAATTTGATTTTGTTCTGAGTACGTTGGTTCATTGAAGATGTTTGAACAAAAGAGTGCTATGAGCCAATTGATTTTTTTTTTCAAGATTCTTCTGGCTGTTCTACAAAGAGCCATCTCTGAGCAGACCAGTGACAAGGCTATTGCATGTTCTACATGAGACAGTGGTGCTTTAGGCTAGTGTAGTAGCAGTGGAGATGGTGGGAAGTGTTCAAATTAGTATGTACATGTTTAATCAATTCTGTGATGCTCATTTTTCATATTTTATATCCATGCAATCAAGATGCATTCTATAGGCAATGGCATACCATAGTTTAATTAGCAGCATTTCCTCTTAGTAGTACTATAATACAGTCATGCATCACTTAACAATGGGGATACAGTCTGAGAAATGCATAGATAGGTGATTTCGTCGTTGTGCACACATCATAGCATGCACTTACACAAACCTGGATGGTACCACTTACTCCACACCTAGGCTATATGGTACTCATCTTATGGGACCGCCATCATATATGTGGTCCAGCATTGACAAAAATGTCATTATGTGGCACATGACTGTACTATACTACATATGTAGTATACATAATATATAACTCTATGCTAATATATAATACAAATACTATAATATCTTGTAATATGATACTTTCTCACAATGTCTTCCTGGATTTAATTAAATAGGCTACTTGGAAATTAGAGCCAAGAGGACTGGCTGATGGGGTGATGTCAAGTGTGAGAGAAAGGGAGAAGTCAAGGATGATGTTGGTTATTGGACACACTAGTATCTGATGCAAGTACCTTTCATTACTGCTACTGCTCACCTGTTATTATGTACATGGTTGGGGGCTAGCAATGGACAATTCATTCATTGATTTGACAAATATTTATTGAACTCCACAAAACGTTAGGCACAGAGATATGTAGGTGATTTAGACATAGTCCCTGATTTAACAGAGCTTACAAAATATGAAAGGAGAGACCATGTAAACAGGTAGTTGAACTCAGTGAGAGGGGAGCCATCATTAAAGCGTGTGTCAGATACAATGGAAATGTACAGGGAAGCATAATTAACTCTGCTCCAGGGAACAGAGAAGACTTCACCAAAGAGTGTGGTTCAAGTTCATCCTTAGAGGATAAGAAAAGTTCAGACAGGCAGAAAAGGCAGAGAAGAGCACTGCAGAAAGAGCCCAAGTGTGCAAGATGCACTAAACAGTAGGGCATATTCAAGGAATATGACGTTGCCTAATTTCTCTTTTGGAAGCAAAGCTATTTGCTAAGAGTGAGAAAGTTGAAGACTTGAGGGCTTGAGAAGGATTAAATGGCACTTGAAGTAATGAGAGGGAAGGGATTGAGGGCAAGTAAATGTGAAGAAAGTCCCACAGCTCACCATTCCAATATGGTTACAATTAAATTGCTCTTGTTCCAAAACAAAGCAAAGGGGCAAAATTGGCTACATAATCAGTTCACAATTATGACTACAAGCAACCTCAAGATTCTCCCAGGGTAGACTTTTTGGGGAAAAGCAAGGACTTGGAAACCTAGCTTTCTATTGTAGATCTGCCAGTAGCTAGGACATTGTTTGAGTTGATGATAAAGATTGCGGTGTGTAGTGGGCAGCTGCTGGCGTGGCGCCCAAAGATCCTTACGTCCTAGTATTCACTCTCTTGTGTAATTTCCTCCTCTTGTGTGTGGGTGGGACCTAATGACTCCCTTCTAATGAGTAGAACACAGCAAAAGTAGTGGGATGTCACTTGTGAAATTAGATGATAAAAGACTGTAACTTCTGTCTTATTTACACTCTCTCTCTAGTTATTCTCACATGCTTGCTCTGAGGAAGCAAGCTAAAGAGGCACGCATGACCAGGAACTGAGGGTGACCTCCAGCTGACTGCCCGCAAAGAACTGAGGCCCTCAATCCAACAATCCTCTGGGAACTGACATGTCATTAACCACATAAGTGAGCCTGAAAAAGGCTCCTTCCCAGTCAAGCCTTCAGATTAGAATGCACCCTGGCCAACACCTTGACTGAAGCCTTGTGAGAGATCCTAAAGCAGAGGACCCAGGTAAGCTGTGCTTGGATTCCTGACCCACAGAAACAGTAGGGGGAGTGGGGAATAGATGTGTGTTGTTTTAAGCTGCTAAGTTTGAGAGGAATTTGTATTGCAGCAATAAATAATACTCACATGGTATGAAAACTGGCTGACAATACTGGTAGAAGCTGACTGGTGGTTCTGCAGCATCAAGAGATGGTTTCTTTAATGGAATGTCATAGTTCTCTGTCCTTGTCCTTTTCTGTTGAAAGAGAAGATGAAGGAAGAGGGACAGAGATAAAAGCAACTAATAGTTACCAAGTGCCTACTATCTGTCAGTCACCGTAATAAGTACATAACTTCAACTATCTCATTTATTCTTCTCCAAAACTCTTTGAGATGAGAATGTTCATTCTCCTTTTACAGAAGAGGAAGTTACAATCATAAACAGTTACTATGAGGATTAAATAACAAAAAGTGTATTAAGCACCTGGCACAATACCTGGCAAATATAAGTGCTAAATTAATTTTCTTCAGCTTCCCTTCCTTCCTTTTACAGAGAACCACAGTCAGGTTGAGAAACAAAGAAATCAGAGGCTTGCACACTATAGCTGCAATTATTGCAGTACCAGAAAAAAGAGCTAGAAGAATGAAAGAGTCAAAATTCAAATTAATCCTGACAGTCAAGAGTACTGGGCCAAAACTACCAAGATGAAATGAAACAGGGTTAATGTAAAGACCTACATTTAGGTTCGAAAAATTAATCTTACTTGATTAATTTAAGCTTAGGAAAAAACTTGACTAGACAGTAACTCATATAAAACAGATCTTGGGTTAACCACAAGCTTAATATGAGCTGAAAGTGATGGATGGATCCTATAAAAATAATTGTCTTGCTCTTGGTCTTCACTAATTCAAGAATAGTGTATCAACAGCGATCCAAGAAGAGAGGTGTCCCAGTGCACTCTGCTCTGGTCGAAGCGCAGCTGGAGAATCACGCCTAGGTCTGGGCTCCATGTTTTAAGAAGAAATTGACAAACTAGAGTTCATCCAGCTCTGACTGACTAGGATGACGAGGCATCTGGACTATGCTACCCAATGCATGATTGAAAGAATGGAGATATCCCCCCAAACACTGATCCAGCCCATCCCCACTGCTCACTCCACCACCAACGTCTACTCCATTTGCTGAACTCGGAGCGTTCCCTTAGAGTCCCCCATACCCAATGGGGCAGTAGAGTGGGCTCTGAGAATCAGAGGACGTAGCTTCTAGCATCCGCTCTCCACTAACTAGGGTACCACCTTGAACAAGCTCCTGGGCCTCTCTGGACCTCAGTTCCTTGACCTATAAAATGAGGAGGTTGATCTAAGATCTCTAGATTGCCTAGAGAGTATCTGGGCTGAAAACAGAAATGATTCTGTGCCCAGCAACTGTCCGGTCTCACCGATTAGATAGTTGATAGCACAGTTGCACACTTGGCCCCTGAATCTCATTACAACACAGCCTGCAACTTCTGCATCACCTAGATCAATGTTACCCAAGGGTTTCCATGGAGCCTTATTTTTGTGATATGCTCACTTAATAACAGGTCCTGGAATCAAAGTTTAGGAAGGCTGCCTATCGCACTCTCCTCTTGGAGACTCACGATGCCACCACATTAAGGACCCTGAAAAGTCCCACAACCAAGAAACCAGCATAACTTTGTTCAGATGAACGTTTTTAAACTTGCCATAAACCTTTGTGCTAAATGTCTGTCGACAGCCCCACTTTGTCAAGCGATGACCTGGATTAATGATAATCAGTTATTTTATACCCCTACTGAACCTTCCTTTCTTCTTTATGAGCCCCAAAGCATCATCACTAAAGAATAGTAGCCACCAGACAGCCATATACTTGAGTTATGCATGTTTGCAAAGAAAGTAAGACTTTCAGAATCATCTCATCCACCACCCACAATTCTGGAGCCACAGGGGCATCTTTCCACCTATAATTTCCGCTATGTGCACACACTAGCGGAGTCAGGTTTCAGAATTCAGCACTATCTGACATACAGATAGTCTCAGGCTATAGGTTATTCTCAGATTATAGGTCTCTAAAAATTAGTCATTCAAGAAGCTATATCAAGAGAGGAGAAATAGATTTTTTTTAACTCTTTCTAAAAATAATTCCTTACATTTTAAAAATTAGCCAGAAGCTTCAGTTATCAATGTGTGTAGTAGTATTTAAGGTCAAAAACAAGAATGATATGTACAGATGAAATAAGATACGAAAAAAAGATTTTTAAATCAGCAATTCATATGAGTAGTGCTCTGTGCCCATTTCAGCATGAAATTAATTGTAAGGGCAAACTCCAGTACATCCTACAGCAATAATCTACACTGTCTTCATAACCTTTAAAGTGACTTAATGAAGGCAAAGTTAAGTCTTGAAAGGTTTCATTACTATTAAAGGAGTAGCCCATTCACGAATCTCTTTCATAATGTTAATGTGGTCTCCCTAGCACATAAAATTTAATTACTGAGAGACATAATAGATTGCCTAGGGGCCCTCCTTGGATGGAAAATTGATAGTACCTCTATGTCTTTTCTCCTGTTGCCTGCCTCCAATCATCCAAACCCTGTTTATCTTTAAATCCATGCTCTAGATTTAACCCTCTCGCGCTTGAAATATTCCGCAGTCTTTCAATGATTATTTTATGTTCGAACTCCTAGTGCTCCAGAGTGAGTCTAGAAACATAAATTAGACCAGTATGAACAAGGGGACGCAAGTTGGCCAGCCTAAATGAAGAGTGTATGTTGCAGACTGTGGGGGAAAAGTTGGATAGATGGGTAAAGTGGAGGGAAAATAAACGAACCCTAAAAACCAACCAAGTGATTTGGTTTGGTATATGGAATGCAGGAGCTCCTTATACCAACTATCACCCACTTATTTGGCCATTATCACTTAACGCAAAGCTCTAGGTTCAAGTCTTAACTCTGGCTCTTACTAGACGTATTACTTTGGGCAAGTTACATAATCTTTCGAAGCCTCAATATGCAGTTAGGATTAGGTTTGATGGCAGATTTCGGGGGAAAATTTTAAAATAAATAGCAACACCTGAGGGTAGAAATTTATTTCTCTCTAATATAGGACCTCAGAGATATGCAGTTCAAGGCTAGTGTGGAGGTCTGGCTGACGAAAGTCCTCAGGGACTTAACTCCTTCCATGCTCGATCTCATCCTAGAGTGTGGCCTCATCATCATGGTTGTAAGCAGTATCCACATTCTAGGCAGCAGGATGGAAAAAGGGAGAAGAAGAAAGAGTAAAATGCATACCCCAGCTGTCTCAGGGAAGTTTGCCGTAAGCCCCCACTGACACTTCCGCTTGAAATCTCACTGGACAGAATTCAGTGATATGGCCACATTTTACTGCAAGAGAGAATAGAAAATGTCATCTTTAGGCTGAGCATTCATGTACCGAGTGAAAAATATCTATTGCTATTGAATAACAGGAAAAAAAATATTAGGAGACAATTAGCTGTTTCAACTACACTACAGTTTACCTTAAAACAGAGATAATATCTACTACATGGAATTTATTTGAGGGAGGGGTCAGAATTAAACCAGATCGTATACACAAAGCATCTTACACAATGCTGCATGAATGAGAGTCCCCAGCCTCCTTCTCCTCCGTATGCACAAAAATCAGCTTATCCACCTGTATCGGCTGTCTATCCTGCATCTTCAGACTCACATACAATCATTAACCTTTCCAAGTAGAAAAATTGTTGCAATTTCTCCCTATTTTGACTTGTAGATATCAGCAACAAAACACAAAATACTGCCTACTACACTTCTCAACCTTGCACAACTGTTTACACATTGCAAAGGTACCCTTTAGAACAATGGATAGTACTAGTGAGGTCCTGAGCCTACACTCTCTTCTGGGATGTGAGCACCACAAGGGTTGTGACCTTGTCCGATGCATTCACACCGAAGCCCTGGAAGAGTGCCTAGCACATGGTTGAGATCAATCAGTACTTATTAAAGGAATTGACATCAGAATTGTCAAATATATACTACAAAATAAGAATGTTCGATATTTAAGAGAGAAGATAGACAGGAGGAGGGAGTGAGCATAATATATTGTTATTGCGAAAAACCTGGGAGCCTTAAATGGCAATATTGTGGTACAGGAGTTTAGAGAAAACTCTCCCAGTAAAGTGCACTAAAAAATGTTGAATACATTTTAAAAAACAAAAAAGAAAAAGTTTTTAAACATATGAATGAGCTAGCAAAAAAGTAATGAAATTCTCTGAAGGCTAGAAAAGATAAGAAAGCTCAAATCCAGATAAGTAAATAGTTGTGAAGCTGGAGATTGCTTTTGGGATATAAGAAGATAAAGCCTGTGATCTTACAGAGTGGGAGGTTGAATTAAAGATATTCACTTTCCAAAGCAGGAACGCATAAAGGTAAACATCCTTTTTTAAGTGGATGACCTAGAAAAAAAGTACCCCACAAAGGGAGTCAATAGGATATATAATTATCTCAATTTTGGCTCTAAGTGAAGAGAAGGAAAGAAAGAGAAAAAGAGAGACACAGAGAGAGAGATGGAGAGAGGGAAGGCAGAAGAAAAAAAGAGAAAGAATTCTCCCCAAGAATTCCTAACCACAAATCTACACTTAAGGGAATTTTGAGTCAGAATTCAAACAACCTGTATGACCCAGAAAACTTTTAAGCCAAAAATGGAATTTAAAGTAGTTTCAGATAGGCAGTGTCCCCAGCCACCTAGAAAAACCAAATGCACATCTCACCTGAAGGAATGAATTTTTAAACCAGGCCTCAAGTCTTACAGGCAAAACTCACAATCAAAAATTACTCAAAACAACAGGAAAGAAACCACCACAAGTGAGAGTTGACAGAAACAACAAACCACAGATCGGAAAGGCAAAGACAGCAGACGTTGGAATTATCAAATATGGACTATAAAATAAAAATGTACAATATTTTAAGGGAAAGAAAGAAACTGAAAGATTGATGGAGAATCAAGGACTATCAAAGCTGGCCTCGCAGATTTTCAAAGGAACCAAATAGAACTTCTAGAAATGAAAATAAAATAACTGAAATTAGAAACTTAATGAAAAGTTAAACAGTAGTTTAGACCCAGATGAAGAGAAAATTAGTGACCTGGAAGACATATATCTCAGTTAGAGTTCCTGTTGAAGCCAACTCTGAGAGACAATGATTTGAGTACAGTAGTTTATGTGGGAGAGGAAAAAAACACCAGTAAAGAAGTGAGTAAATCAAAGAAGAAAGGCAAATCAGCCAATTAAGAATATATTATCAAGCTAGTTACAACTGTGAGCAACTGGAGCTTAATACCACTGGAGGTACTCTAAAAGCCAATCTAGAACACATACCTCAGAGTTATCCCACTGGATGGAAAGGGAGCTGGGGTATTCATTCACCCATCAGTCATTGTTCCCATGAAGACGTTAATTGCCAGACACTTCTGACCTACCACATGAGTGGTCAAGGGGGTTCTGAAAACCAGAGCAAAGAAATTCAGATTCTGGCAATTAGAAGCTAGGCAGATATGCACTGACGTGGTAAGACTAAGGGTATATGCATAGATGGAGCACTTACTGACAGCATCTGCTACAGTTGTTTTGGAGAAATTACCCAGAATGCAACATAGAAAGACAAAGAGTTAGAAAATATGAAAAAAAAAAAAAAAAAAAGATAGAGTCATGGAAGAGAGAGAATGTGCATATTCCATGATCCTGTGATTCCACTCCAAGGTATTTTATCTAGAGAAGCTCTAGCACATGAACACCAGGAAATGTGAACAAGACTGCATAGAAGCATAGTTCATAATGGCAAGAAAATGAATACACGAGACAAATATCCATCAAGAGTAGGATAGATAAATAAATTGAAGTATAGTCATACAATAGAATTCTACAAAGCAGCAAAAATGAAGAAGTGTTCACATATATCAGTATGGATAAATCTCTCAAAATAGTATTGAACCAAAAAAGTCACAGGAGAATATGTACAGTATGATTTCATTTACATAAAACTCAAAAACAAATAATATATTTTTAATTAATAATAGCCAATTATTACATAATGCTTACTCTGTGCCAGGCAATAATCTGAACACTTTAACATTTACATTAAGTCATTTAATCCTTAATAACAATTCTGTGAAGTAAGTACTCTTATTATTCTTAATTTACAGAGGAGGGAACTAAAGCACAGAGAGGGTAAGTGACTTTCCCACAGTCACAGGGTTAACGTAATATGTGTAGTAAAACAAGAAAGAAAAGCAATAAAAATATTAACCCAAAGTCAGGTTATCTATTAACCCAAAGTCAGGTTATCTCTGGAGAGAAGGATATAGCTACAGGGGTTTCAAGGGTTCTGGAAACATTTTCTTTCTTTATGTGTATGAAAGGTACATAAGTACCTTTGAAAGATTCATTTCATCACTATTCTTTAAACAGATGTGTTACATAGTCTCTTTTTGTGTAGATATTTCATAATAAAAATTATTAACAAAGAAACACATTGGCGTGAGCAAAGATTAACAGATGAAGGGAGCTCATCTCAGCAAAAGGGAGTTTATTAGAAAGAGAGAAGCTAAAAAAGAAAGCCCTAACAAAAAGAAGGAAAGAAACTCTCTGAATTTACAGAAATATTGCTATTTACATCAAAGAAGAGTCCATTTTAGCTGTCTAGTTCAATCACGTATTAAAGGCTTACGACTATAAAAGGACCAGCAACAAAAAGCTATAATTAAATGAGAAGAAAGAGAGAGAGAGAGAGCTGGAAAGAGATGCACCAGAATACTTGTTCACGCTTAGATGGCAGAGCCGTGCATGATTTCTCTCTTAACTTTTGAACATCACAGACAGACTCTGGAATTAGACAGACATGAGCTTGAATTGAGTATCTGTAATTCACTGGTTGCGAGACTTAAAATTTTTTATGTAATCTCTCTGAGACTTGATACCCTTCCATGTAAAACGAAGATTATAACATCTCAGTAGTGTATTGTCAGGTTTTAGGGAAATAATATATAAATAGCAGAACACCTGGCTTACAATAAAACAAAAAATGTTGGTATTGTTATTTGTAGTGAACATTGCTCGCCTTTATTTGCCTGCCCCTCATTTCTTTATTTTGGGGCGCCCTCTATTCCTTAGGAGGAATTGAACCACTGTCCTCCCGATAGGAGCCTCTAACCCGAGCCAGGATAATGAGAATCATCCCCGTGCCTTTGGAGGGAGTTACAGGGAAAGAGGCGCCATCTTGTCTCTGGCATCGCTAGATGTAAACCTCCACCTGGCCGACAGCCTAGGCAGTGGCTATCTTTGCAACCACAAAGGTAGAGCTGCCTGGAAATAAAGCTAACACAAAGGAAAACCGTTGAGAGAAAGGGAAAGAGAGCACGATAGAAATTGAGTCCTGATGACAACATTGAAACCCCCTGAACTCAGCCACCTGTAGAGCCAGATCCGTACTTTGAAATTCTCTGTTAAGTGAACCAATAAATTCCTTGGCTTAAATTAATCCATGTTTCCGTCACTTATAATCCAAAATTAATACAATCACTTTTCATAAGTTTTGCTCCATTTTTTTTTGTTTTTGTGGGGTTTTTTTTTAGGAGGATTGAGCTGACGACTGCCACCAATCCTCCTCTTCTTGCTGAGGAAGATTGGCCCTGAGCTAACATCTGTGCCCATCTTCCTCTACTTTATTCATGGGACGCCTACCACAGCATGGCCTGATAAACAGTGTGTAGGTCCACACCCAGGATCTGAACCAGTAAACCCAGGCCATGGAAGCGGAGCACACAAACCCAACTGCTGCGCCACCGGGCCAGCCCCAAATTTTGCTTCATTTTTAAACAGAATCTTTCATTGAATAAAAACTTTTTTTCTTCATTTCTTTATGTTGTTGTCTTGTTTGTTGTTGTTTTTTGTTTTTTCCTTCAGAAACAATTATTATTCAAAGAATTTGGATGTCTATGACATGCCATCCAACTTTTAGCTTATCACTTTTAATCTTTTATTCCTTGAAGCTATGCTTCTGAACTAATTCTCAAATTGTCCTTACTTTATGAATTCCATTTTCTGTGGCTTCAAGTGTTCTATTTGCTCCCTCCAACCTGATACCTTTTAGCTGTTATATCTAATTTTACTACAATCTTTTCTTGTCTTGGTTTTTTTTTCTTAAAGATTGGCCCTGAGCTAACAACTATTTCTAATCTTTTTTTTTCTTTTTCTCCCCAAAGCCCGCCAGTACATAGTTGTATACTCTAATTGTAGGTTCTTCTGGTTGTGCTATGTGGAACGCTGCCTCAGCATGGCTTGATGAGTGGTGCTAGGTCTGTGCCCAGGATCTGAACCAGTGAAACCCTGGGCCACCGAAACAGAGTTTGCACACCTAACCACTCAGCCTCAGGGCCGGGCCCCTTGTCTTGGATTTTTCACATATTTTTCCATAATGGCCTACTGTTGATTCTCAGAGGAAGTGTCCCCTTACATATTGTTGAAGAAATGGAACAGATATTTTCTAAAATTATCCTCTATTTCTTATGGTAAATCTATTTAAGATGCAGGCAATTTTCCTGAATCATCAGGACAGAATAGCATAGTAGTTAAGAGTGTAGAGCTGGAATCATTCTTCCGGGGTTCAAATCTCAGCCCTGTCACTTATTAGCTCTGTGACCTTAGATAAGTTTCTTAAAATCTCTGTGCTTCAGTTTCCCGCCTGAAAATTAGGGCAAAAGTAGTACCTGCCTCATAGAGTCACTACACTAACACATGTGATGTGCTTGGAACCACCACAATACATGGTACGTGCTCAAAAATATTAGTTATTATTATCAGGACAATGGCTAACTTGTACAGAAAAATGTTATCATACCACGACACCCACCACCCCCTAGATTTTTCTCTCCGTACTCATCTTCTCATGGTCCTGGTATAGAAGGAAAATCAAGATGCAGAGTTTACCCTGGGCCCGGTAACAGACTGATGAGACCCTATCCTAATATGTGATGAAAAGCTAAGAGTGTGTCTCTCCTTGGTAGATACTGAGGTTTAAAAAAATTAAGTTTAATAATTTTTTTAAAATTAGTAAGTTACCTGTTTGGACATCAGACAAGTATAGACTATGGATAGTATTATTATTGCTTACAATTCTTCCCCAGCACAGATACCAGGAGGATGGGACTCTAAGCAAAGGAGCCCTTGTGTGTTCGCACAATAGAAAAAAAATATCCTCAAGCTAGCCCAGTTTCCTGCAGTATTAAATAGTACTTTTTACCCAAATTTCTTTCTCTGATCCCAAGAACACCAGTCTCATCCCACCATGGCTTCAGGTTTGAAGTCTAGGATCTCATGATCTATATCCGTTTTGGATGTGACTCCTCTTTATTTGGAGACTCGTGGACCAAAAACTTATGTTATCTCACTCAGTGCTCCCAATATACAATGGCAAAACGGGGTAAATGCAATTAACATTTCCTTTTGAAAAAATGAAGTATTGTGGGTACATATCAGTCACTGGTCTGAAAAACTTGAACTCCCCTGGTCAAATATTGCC
Organism: Equus quagga; assembly: GCF_021613505.1. Lineage (NCBI taxonomy): Eukaryota > Metazoa > Chordata > Mammalia > Perissodactyla > Equidae > Equus > Equus quagga. The sequence continues at coordinate 12,976,086 of NC_060288.1, read as the reverse complement.
GGGTCTTCCCTATGCTTGGAGTAGGGGATGTTCCTTAATTAGTCCTACTTCTGCTCCCTGGAGTAACTCCTCAGTCACTGTTCTCCATGCCTCTCGGTTTTGCCCTCGGCAATGTCCTTCTTTTTCCCATCATTTCTGTGGATACTTCTGAGGACCTTGGAAAATACGCCCCTTTTGATGACTTAGAAAATTTCTCAGCCTGCTCCCTATCTGAAAAGTTGGGATTAGGGGTGAGCATATTTTGAACGTGGACAGTGGGAATAATTGTGACCAAGAGGACACAGTGATAGATTCTAAGATCAGCCTCAATTCCCCATCCATCCCTGGATCCACACCCTTTGCCATGTGGTTTGCTTTGGCCAATGAGGATGTTAGTAGGTGAGTCACAGGCAGGACTTGTGCCCTGTGCAGTGGTGACTCTGCCTTCACCAGGAAAGCAACATGCCTGGGCTAGCCTGCGGGCCCCAGGAGGAGGATGACAGACATCTGGAGCAGAGCCGTCCCAGCTGCCTAAGCCTGAAACAGTCGCAAGCAGACCAGCCTTCATCAGCTGAACCCCGGCTGACCGACAGGCACTTGAGGGCTGATAAATCATTATTGTTCTAAGCCACTGAGTTTGGGGGCGGTTATTATGCAGCAATGGCAAACCAATACATTGAGTAAAAGAAATCATCAACACCCAAGCCAGTCTAAGTTTGGGAGGGTTAGGTAATGTTATGAACTAAATTTTGTCCCCCAAAATTCATATGCTGAGGCCCTAACCCCAGATGTGACTGTATTTGGAGATAGGGCCTTTAAGGAGGTAATTAAGGTTGAATGAGGTCATAAGGGTGGGGCCCTAATCTGAAAGGACTAGTGTCCTTATAAGATATGGAAGAGAGGGGCTGGCCCTGTGGCTGAGTGGTTAAGTTCGTGTGCTCCGCTGCAGGCGGCCCAGTGTTTTGTCGGTTCGAATCCTGGGTGCGGACATGGCGCCACTCATCAAGCCACGCTGAGGCGGCGTCCCACATGCCACAACTAGGAGGACCCACAACTAAAAATATACAACTATGTACCAGGGAACTTTGGGGAGAAAAAGGAAAAGAATAAAATCTTTAAAAAAAAAAAAAAAGAAAAGAAGTGGAAGAGACATCAGAGATTGCTCTCTCCCAGTAAGCACCCAGAAGAAAGGCCACGCCAGAACACAGCAAGAAGACATCCACCTGCAAGCCAGGAAGAGAGCCTTCCCCAGGAACCAGCCCCACCAGCCCCTTGGTCTTGGACGTCCAGCCTCCAGAACTGTGAGAAAGTAAATGTCCATTGTTGAAGCCACCCAGTGTGTGATATTTCATTATGGCAGCCAGAAAAAACCAACACAGGGAGGTTGACCACAACAAAGGGTATGTTAATTGCTCTCAATCTCCTCCATCTGAGGATAGAGGTTGGCATTTTGCTCCTGAGCGCTTCCAATTCTACTAAATTTCTACTGTGTAGGAACAGGGACCAGCTCAGGTCATGCTGGGAGACTCTGGGTGAAAATAGGGGGAACTGGCAAATAGGAGCAGGTAAGAATGTCTTCCACCAGCAACTGGTGGAAAGGGAAAGTTAACTTATTGACTTTTCCAGGGTGGAGCAGATTTTCCGTGTGCAAACTTGGAAATGGAATCTCTTTGTCAGCAAGTTTAGATGGGGCTCCTAATTTGAGGTTGAACTGTTTGTCTGCATTTCTTTTAGTCTATTACACATTGGGGTCCCTAAGTGAATTAAAGTTCAGCTACTTTAGGTAATTACAGTAACTGTCTTTGCCTTAGCCAGAAAGGTCAGGGAGAAGGAGAGTAGCTCTGCCATGTCCCTGATCGCATCTCCTTTTCTATAAAACCATCTTTCTTCTCTTCAATCTCATTTGTTTGATAAACAGCTGCATCAAATTTAATCGAGGGCTGCTCTGCCACAGCTTCTCTTCTGAAAAAGATCCTCTGGGAATTTTCACTCATTAAGAGAGTAGCCAACAAGATGGAAGGAGGTGACTGCTCCCCACCCGTCAGACTTGTGTCAGCCTAGAGATAAGACCAGTAATCAAACAGCGAGTTTGTTAAGTGCATATCATGGGTCAGGCTCTGGGCTAAGAATTTTATACACATCAATCTCTAGTGTCTTAGTGAAAGTCCCTCCCTTTCCTGACATCACAATCTCCCTTCTTATCTTTGGGGGCAGAATGTGTCCCCTTGTTTCCAGGTAGGTGATTCTCAGATGGCCCTGGTGTGAGCAAGAGATAGATGTGGAGTGCAGATTGGGAAGCATGCTGGAAGCTTTGTCCCCTCGTGATCCAGCAGTGTCATACTAATGTTAAGAGCAGGCTAGAAAAGAGGAGGATGGGAGATGAAATGCTAAAAAAGAAAGAGAAGTAGTATTTTGTGGGCATGCTAGTGAAAGTGTGGATGGGATGAATGATAATATAGACCTAACATAAGGTCTCTCACTTAGTACATAGCTAATAAACATTTATACCCAGTAAATGTTTGTTACACGCACACATGAAGACATTTTAAATTTGTAAAATAAAAAATTTTTCAACATAAGATATCTCCCACTTGCCAGAGTCAGAGCCACTAGAACCCAAAATTTCAGTACCATAGTCCAGAAATCATTTTCACTGAAGGAATTTTTAGGTTTTTTTCATCCCATTAAGCCTGTTTCAGAGTTGTATATTCCTGCCATTGAATCTGACTTTATCGGTTAGAATTTGAAGAAGTTTACTATAATTACCTATGTCTGTTATATACCTATTAAGAGCATCTATTCACATAAGTTGAATTTAGCCAATTATTTTCTTTCCCCAGAGGACCCTCTGGGATGATTCAAAGATGCCAAGTACTACAATGACATGGTTGTTCTCTTGACTCTTGACTAAAAGTGGGGCAGTCTTAAAGAAGACCATCAGAAGGTGATCACTGTGTTTCATTGATGGTTCAACAAAATTGAGCATCCAGTGGCATACCTTGAGGGGCTGCCACTTACACAAGCCTTTTCCATGGGCTCGGGTCCTGGGCCAGCATTCAGATAGATGCACGAGCTTCTTGCCGAGCGTAGCTAACAATTGGCCAAATTCATCCTGAGCAGCCAGACATTTCTCTGGGTATAGAAATACCCACATCCAGAACTGCTAAGCAAAAATTTAGTATTTATGGAAAACTGTTTACACAAGGGGCTTAATCCCTCCCAGGGCAGCCCAGAAGATGTAATTTTCCCAGAATTCTTCTCCTCTGTGCTAGGAAAGCCCTTAGGAACCAGTTGACTAGACAATGCTGGAAGAGAAAAGGGAGAAGACATAGTATGAGATTAAATCCCCTTGAGGAAGGGGCCAGGGTGGCAATGCCCCACTGCAGCATTCTTTGTAATAAGAAACAAACCAAAAAAAGAAACAAGAAAATGACGCTTGAACAAATCATGATGCAGCCGTACAAAATAATTGTAAGCAAACGTTCAAATGAACAAGTTTGGTCTATACGCAGTGACATGGAAATATCTCCAAAACATACAATTAAACAAACAAAGAGAAAAAACCAGCCGAGACGCAGAGAGGTAAATGTTGATCCCATGAGTACTTTTGCCAAGGATAGACATTTACAACTGTGTACTATTTTACCAGTGATGTGATCTTTGCTCACAGTATTTCCTGTTACTCTGTGACCTCCTACCACTTAGGCAGCAGTTAGAACATTCTATCTGTGCTGCCTCAGAGAAGCACTACACGAGAGCAAAGATGTCAATTCCTGGCTTCTGAGTTTTTAAATAGGCTTTTGATACTCCTGGCAGAAATAATAGCTTTGAGGGGTTCAAAATCCAAGGCTTTTGAGTTTTAAGAAGTTGGGCTTTGGAGATGCATGTCATTTTAAGCCACAAGCCATAGTTTTAGAAGAATGTATGCTCAGTCAGATCCTTTTTCTCACTCTCGGACTAAGTGAAGATTTCTTGGACCAGCTGAGGACATTGTGTTAAACACTGTCAGGTCCCTAAGAAAGGGCCCCGTGCCCAGCCACCACCCTTCCCCACCATGCACCAGCCAGGGAAGGATATGATAGAAATCCCAGAGAAGTTGGGAGATCCACGAGCAGAGAAGACTCAGGTGTTACTTCAGGGAAAGGGGCCCCAGGGGGGTGGAAAGCATGCCAGAGATTCCCCCCATGGCAAGGAGGCAGAAGAGCAGAGACAGCCGAGTGGGGTGGCCCTGAGAAATGGCAAGTTTCCCCTTGTGTAACACCCACTAAAGAATGGGAAAAATCAGATGTTTCCAGAAGCACTGAGAGGGACCCGGAAGTAACTGCAAAGCCAGGCCTCAGAGGCCTTGAAGCCAGAATGAGAAAATCTGCCACAGCCATCTCCACAGACCAGTGACTGGACACTGAGCAGGAACTCCAAGATGCCAGGGTGACAGGTGACACTGAGGAACACGTTTCATCCACCCCACATCTTGGCTCCCCACCACCTTCTGTCCACCAAACCCTCAAAGCTTAGTCACAATTCCAGGAAAGGGAAGGGGTAAACCCTGAAATGTCTATGCTTAACTTCATACCTCCCCGTGGCAACTTAAAAATAGAATTAATTTCTGTTATAGAAAAAAAATATTAATTCTATTTCCTCCCACTTAGTATGGCCTGAAGTTTGCCACTGCTTATACTCATCTATATGCAGACATATATGTTAAAAATTTCGGAAATGGCTAACAGTAGTTACCGCTACAGAATGGAATTGGAAAAGAGGGTGGAGATTTGCATTTTTCATTTTTTCCCTCTGTAGGATTAATCTTTCCACCATGTGCAATAAAATAAATGCCCCTTTTCGTTGATGGATGTAGTGGGGGTGGGGAATACATTTCTGGAATTTGGAACATTGACTCCTTCAGAGCTCCCAAAGTTGTTGTGGCATCACCTGGGTTAAGATATGTCCCCAGAATTGTCCACTGGCAGTCACAGATTGTTCCCTTCAGATCCCCTAAAGTTAAAACAGGCCTTTCTCTGACCCAGACAGTTTCTCTTGTCCTCCATTCACTCAATTGCTGACCAGTCATTCCCAGGTTGCCGTCATTTTTATGACGTCATTCATAATGTCAAAGGATGTCCACAAATTCCTAACTGCTCACTGAACTTTACCCCTGCTTCTGCAGTGATGTGCTTGAATAAACTCCAGACACCATGAAACAAACTTTCACATCCTCCATGATGCTCTCATTTGGTTCATGGTGGACCAGCACCATCACTCTCACACTTTTGACAACTATTATGGGTCAAGACAGTTCACCAGGATACAAAATAATTGACACATAGACCACAGTAAACAACGTGCATTGCAAAATGCACTCAGCTCAGGATAGAGTGATAGAGCAGACAATGGCTGAAAATATTTGCATCATGGAGCATTACTGACCATTGACCTAAAATATGAAAGCCAATGTATACAGAGAAGAAAGTAGTCAGAAGAGTTAGCTCTTAATGGCTGAGAGCATATTGTGGAAGGGTGAAACTCGGCACCATGTTTGGGTCAAAATTTGTAAGAAGCACCCATTATTTCAAACAGGCCTACAGGGAGAAAGCTAGGTTAGAACTGGTGGCTTTCTGCCGAACAAGAGAATACAGATACTATCTCTAGTGGAAAGTCAATTAACAGAAAGCTGTGAGTTCATTTATGAGAGTGCTGAGTTAATTAACATAGGACTGGGGAGTTCACGTATAGCTTAAGTAAGCAAATTCAATTTTCTATACAAACGAATTATGGCTTAAGTAAATGACTACAGTTTCCTACAACAAACACATTTTTTGACATTTTGGTTATCATCAGCTTCCCGGTTAAAACATTACTTTTCCAGGAAGTCAAGTAAAAAGGATATAGTTAAAAAAGAGAATGGCTTACAAAGCATTTTGCTTCTTCTCCTTATATGTCAGCAAACGTGAAGGAAGGAATGGCAATCGTGATGACAAGAAACAAAGCAGATAGAGCTCTCAATTGAAACAGGACCTCTGCCCCACCAGGCTTGTGTCTACCAGGGGTCTCTATCTGCTGTGTTCGGTGGTTAACAAGGTGTAAGACAGCCTAACTTTCTCTAGTTTATCTCACTGAGACGTGCAACAGAGCATCCTGCACTTAAATTTTCAAAGGATTTCCCTCATCAAGTTATATTCTATCAAATTTCCCCCAAAATTAGAATTGGTACTCCTAATTTCCCCTAATTTAGTGTAAATTGATTCAAAGATATATTTTTCTGATTTCTTTTGAAGCTTATAATGTTGCTTCCACAATTCAATAACACCCAGAGAATGGAATTTTTTATACAAAAATATACATGCATATTAAATACTGTTTTCTGTAATTGATTATTTTACATACAAACTTACATCTATTTTAGAAAAACGTTCCAGAGATAAATAGCGCTATAACGAATTAGCACTGTGGGGAGCAGCATTAAACTGTTATCCATATATTACTTTTCTAATAAAAAAGAGCACCCGGTAAATGCAAAATAATTTTTTTTCTAAAACCCTAAGGCCATTTGCAACATCATTATAGACTCATTGACGTTTTCAATAACATTCATGGTTAGCATCTCTTCAACGGCTGTTCATGATTGGTTTCCCATCTCAACTTTAATTTTTTGCTCTCCTGTGCTTGGTTGATGCTGTACAGCAGGGGAAAAGCCACCTTCCAGATGTGACATGGCAGGTCTTCTCTCACCTGTTCCCTCCTGAGGACACCAGGGTAAGGGGCTGAGTTGAGGGGCAGAGGGAAAATGGCTCCCATGGGCCTACACATTCAGGGATTCCAATTACCCAAGACACTAGAGAAACGGTCCCAGGTACCTGAGGACGCTGGGCCCAGAACAAGACCAGTTTGAGCTGCTAAACCAAGGAATGGAAACAGGTGGTTCAGGGAAGGCCTCAGAGTGAGATTTCCCCACCTGTTACTCCCACACATGCCAATCTCCACCAACCACCCAGAAGCGTAAGCTCACAAGCCTCTGTTGTGTGTCCCACAGGCCACCAGCCCTGCTCTCCACAATGGCCAGTTTAAACTAATGCTATTGTCAATGAAAATGGGCAGCAGTGGGTCTCTTTAAGAAACCCTGTAATGTGATCTCTGAGATAACCTCACCACCAGCCTCTGGCAATGAGGCTAAGCTTCTACCTCAAGTCATGCTTCCCCTTCCAGGGTATGACGGGGAAGTGACTGCTCAGCCAAAACCACACTTCCGGCTTCCTCATATGGAGTGCGGTTGAATGTCCAGTCTCCACAAATGTGGAGCATGAGCAGAATTGGTGTGTGCCACTTAGGGCTGAGGTCATTAAAAAGCTAATGTGTCTTCTCCATCCTTTCATTCCCCTTCCACTGGCTTGAGGCAGCCCAGCACGGGGATCTTGGGAGCTATGTGTTAAAGCTGGCAGGGTTTTGATGGAGGAGCCCGTGTCCCTTAGTCACTGCCTGCAAGAAAACTGTCTGCTGGCCAGGAACACGTGTTTGGGACCACAGTGAAGAAGAAATAAACTTCTACTGTGTTGGAGTTACTATCCATTTTAGAGTTTGTAATGGTAGCTCACATATCCAAACATCTAAGCATACATGCAAAACCTGCTCCAACGTTTTGGAAAAGGTCTCTTTCAGGCCCCTAACAACTCCCTTACTTTTCTGACAATCCATTGTCTCTAACCATTTCTCTACTCAGTGCTACAGCATGAGAAGTCCCAATTGATCCCCAGATTCTTTTTTTTCCAGCTATATTGAGGTATAATTGACAAAAAATTGTAATATATTTAAAGTGGACAACATGATGATTTGATATATATATACATTGTGAAAGGATTCCCACCACAGAGTTAATTAACACATCTATTGCCTCACAAATTTACCTTTTTTTCTTTGATGAGAACACTTAAGTTCTACCCCTTAGCAAATTTCCATTACACAATACAGTGTTATCAACTATAGTCATCATGTTATAGATTAGATCCTCAGACCTTATGTATCTTATAACTCAAAGTCTATACCCTTTTACCAACCTCTCCTCATTTCCCCCACTGTCCAGCCCCTGCCAACCACCATTTTACTCTGTTTCTATGAGTTTGACTCCCTTATTTTTTTAGATTCCACATGAAATTGATAGCGTGCAACATTCATCTCTCTCTGTCTGGCTTGTTTCACTTAGTGTAATGCCCTCCAGGTTCATCTATGTTGTTGCAAACGACTGGATTTCCGTCTTTTTATGACCAAATAATATTCCATTGTGTATATATACCATATTTCCTTTATCCATTTATCTGTTGACAGATACTAAGGTTGTTTCCGTATCTTGGCTGTTACAAATAATGCTGCAATGAACATAGATACCTTTTCAAGATAACGATTTTGTTTCTTTCGGATATATACTCAGAAGTGAGATTTTTGGATCATTTGGTAGTTTTATTTTTAATTTTTTGAGAAGCCTGCATACAGTTTTCCATAGTGGCTGCACCAATTTACATTCCCACCAGCAGTGCACAAGAGTTCCCTTTTCTCCACATCTTCACCAACACTTGTTATCTCTTGTCGTTATGCTAGCCATTCTTACAGGTGTGTGGTGATATCTCGTTGTGGTTGTGATTTGCACTTCCCTGATGATTAGTGATGTTGAGCACTTTTTCGTGTACCATTTTTTGTTGGCCATCTGTATATCTTCTTTGGAAAAATGTCTATTCAGATCCTTTGCCCATTTTTAATTGAGTTTATTTAGTTTTTTGTTATTGAGTTCCCCGTATATTTTGGATATTAACCCTTTATCTGACATACGGTTTGCAAATATTTTCTCCCATTCTGTAGATTGCCTTTTCCTTTTGTTAGTTATTTCCTTTGCTGTGCAGGAGCTTTTCCGTTTGATGTAGTCCCACTTATTTATTTTTGCTTTTGTTGCTTGTGCTTTTGGTGTCACATTCAAAAAATCATTGCCAAGACCGATGTCAAGGAGCTTATCCTCTATGTTTTTTTCTAGGAGTTTCACAGTTTCCAGTCTGATGTTCAAGTCTTTAATTCATTTTGAGTTGATTTTTGTGTGTAGTGTAAGACAGAGGTCCAGACTTCAAGGAAGATCTCCAGGCCAGTGAGTCTCCAGAGTAGATCTTTGAGTGGATACTATGCATAGCGTGTTCATAAAAGAATAAATTTAGTTTTGTAATATGATTACTTTTGCTGGTGGAATGAATTAGTCTTATGTATGACATCTCAAACATTGACACAATGTGTACTTTCTCATGAATTTTAGTCAAGGGGTTGGAATTTTTTAATACTATTATTATTATTAGTGAGGGGAGGGGAGTAACATGAGGGGGTTCCTTTGACTTTCGCACTGCACACTGGTGAGTTGAAGACCTACTTTCTCCATAGACCACAGAAGTTCACACACATTAGGTCTGGAAATGATTTAGTCCAGGTTTCTATGACACTGTTTCTTTTCTGAAAGGTCTGTCCAACAAGTTAATACTACAAATAAGTAAATAAATGCTACAAAAGAGGGAGAAGAGAAGAAAAGAGGAGGAGGAAAGAAGTTAAAAGAGAGGGATTTACTGCACTGTCTTCAGACAAAGAAGTAGTTTAAGAGGCAATGTTACCTAGAGGTTAAGTCAAACAAACCTAGATCGAAACCTGGGCTGCACTTCTTACTAGCTTGAGCAGGTCCCTGTCACCTTAGGCAGGTGAAAATTTAAGGTCACTTGTCACCTTGTCTCCTTGGACAGTCAAGTCTAAGAATGGAGACTGGAGGCTCCATCTGGCAGGCCTGCTGGATATCCAGCATGCGTGAGTGGGGTTGACCCTCGTGTCTAGTCTAAGTGGACTCTGAACCTTGACCTGCCCTTTGCCCATGACCTTGGCTTCTCTCTCAAGAAGCACTCAAACTTCCTTCCACCTTGGATTCCTGGTCCTAGCTCTGTGCCAACAGCCGAGTGTTCAGATGGGCGGAGCATCGCTGTCCCGGTCTCTGCTGATGCTGACCTGCTCACTCACCCAATCCTGAGTGAACCTTCCACTTGCTCTGCTGCCATCTATCTCTCTAATGACAGCTGTCACCTGTCAAGGGCTCCCTCTTAACCTGTTCTCCACCTGATGTCCTCTACCCCATCCTACTACTTCCCAGAGCACACAAATGGCCTCTTGCTGCAGCAGTACCATGAATCATCACTAATGGGTCCGAATCAAGTTGATGAAGAAATGTTGGACTTGTGGAGTGAAAAGAGGTCAAATCTGGGTAGAAACTCCTTCCTTTGCCAGTAAACTGTTGAGCAGATGATTTTATTTCTGAAGCTCACCAACCTTGTTGCCTTTCCTCCCACATGGGGAATACACATTTGATCATGTTGGAATATAAAAGAGATCGGTTTTTAAATTGTGATTTGTGGCAGTAAGATGAGAATATTTAAACTAACACTAACCATGGCTCCCTGATCCGAGAACATCCTTTTTGCTCTTTCACAGAAAGGAGATCCTTGAGATGTTAGGCTCTGAAACCTCTTTCTGAGTTCCAGCAGAGCATCTAAGGACTGTGCTTTGCCATGTCGGTCCCCCAGTGCTCAAAGTTATAGATAACCTGAGCCCTACAGTGCTAACATGCCACTGCCCGTGCAGTCAGCTCACTAACACAGCCCGGAGAGGGCAGGAGCCAGGTCTGCTGGCTTTCAGCAGGTGAAGTGCTCACACAAAAAATGGCGTCTTTGGGCTCCTTCAAATGCAATGAGTGAGTGAAGAATGCATATCTCACGCCTTTCTTTATCTGTAAAGTGAAGACTCCACTATCTGATAAGGTTCATGTGAGGATTAAATGAGCTAATGCATATAAAGCTCTTAGCGTAGTGCCAAATACATGGGAAATGTTGCCATTTTTTTAGTGCAGAGAATATCAAATGGTCTATTGAGAATGTTCAGGCCACAAACTCAAAGTCTATAGAATAACATCACCACCCAGTCCTCTCCCAATTGATGCCTCTCTAATTTGACAGTAGACTTATTTTCCTTTCTTGGCTGACTTTACCTTTATATATTGGCAGCCATCTCCAAGAAACACCCCTCTGGGGCCCAGACCCTCCAAGCCATAGCTACCATGTAATGAGGCTTCTCTCTTTGGCCACCAGCCTGTCCCCTAAACTAGCTAAAGCTCATAGGCGCTAAAATAAACAACACGGTATGAGTTTATTAGAAAGTGATCATGGAGTTGGAGTACAAGTACCGAGCTTGAATTGTAAGAGTCTGGTTGATTGGGTGACTCGTATTGGGAGTACTGGTAAGAGATTGTGCACCTGCACCCTGAAGATCCTGGACACTCCCAAGTTAACGCTGTAAAAGAAGGGTCTGCTGTGTCATGAGAGGGTCCCTCTCCATCTGTGTCATTGCTGTTGCCTCTGCTGGACCCCAAGGTCTGAATCCTTCCCTTTCCAGAGGAAGCTGGCCCAGCAGTCAGGACCCAACAAAGGCTGAGGGGCAGCACTCAGCCCCTCCCTCTCTGCCATCTGTCCCCAGTCCGGGTGATAAGAGCTGTGACCCTTACCTTCCTGCGGGCTGGGAAGGAGAGTGACGCAAAGGAGTGAAGTCCTTTGAGTCTACGCTCTCTGTGTCAGAGGAAAGAACCTGCTCTGAGAGCCACCCCTAGACTAGGAAGTCAGCTTCTACCCAGAGGCTGACACAGAAAGACGTTCGCTGCTGTACATCCCCGAGAAAAGATGCCCAGAGACAAAGTAGAGTAAATCCGGGCCTGGATTGGCTCTCACGATGACCCTGGCACCTGGAAAGCAAAATGTGGCCTTCCCTCTCTGAGGGTAGATGACTCTTGACTGTGCAGGTGACCAGAGGTAAGAGCAACCTATGGCTGGGGTTGGAAAACATCTTTCCCGCAGACATGCGGTGTTTGCAGCTCTTTCAATAAATAGTTTTAAAGTATGACAACTGACAAATTTAAATAATTTACTTTTCTACAGGCTCTATAAAGAATTGTACAAATGCATTTGGATAGGGCACTTTTTTCCCCTCTGGGCACTCTTTATTCTCTGGCAGTTGTCAAGAACAAAGTCTCTGGTTTCACAAATCAGAGCATTCACTTGCAGTACCTGGCCCTAACGCGGAGGCCTGGCTCTCTGGAGCCATCTAACCCAGGGCAACTGGAAAGAAAAGCAGGTCTTCCTGCTGGGGTCTCCATCTATTTTCAATCCCAGAGAACACGCAATAGTGTTCGGAGTCCTAAGGACTTCAGCACCTACGAGTTCAGACGCCAGCAACTGCCTCCGTCAGGAGTGCCCATTCCAAAGCCAGTCACTGAATTTCCTCCAGAATCAGTATCAAACCCACTATTTAATATTAGTTTACAAGAAAGTGGTCAAACTTATATGTGAGTCATTTTCCCAAAATGTGCTGGATCACTGAGGGGACTAAGGCATAAAATAGTCATCAGAGCGAGAGTTAATTCTCTCAGCTGCTTTTTCTCCCTAGCCACAAATCACAGAAATCCAGTTCTCAAGTGCAAGAATTCTGTGGCCCTGACAGCAGCTTTGAGTCAACTGCGAGTTCCTCTTGGGCCTTTTGTTGATCTGTGAATTTCTGGGGAGCTCCGGGAAGAAACAGTAAGAATCCCTCAGTTGACCATTGTCCCTCCACATCCTCTCCCTTCGCAAATGCAAACCACACCCTCCTGCCCACAAATACTCTCTTCCCAGCCACTGGGAAGAGCCACAGTTTGCATCTTACACACTTGTCCATTTAAGCAGCTAATTCTGAGTAAAAGGTAAAGCTCAGGACAGGGAAAAATGGAGAGTTATCTCACGTTAAAGAAATTATCAGGGGCTGGCCCTGTGGCCAAGTGGTTAAGTTCGCATGCTCTGCTTCAGTGGCCCAGGGTTTCACCGTTTTGAGTCCTGGGTGCGGACACGGCACTGCTCATCAAGCCATGCTGAGGCGGCACCCCACATGCCACAACTAGAAGGACTCACAACTGAAAAAATAAATAAATAAACAACTATGTACCAGGGTGCTTTGGGGAGAAAAAGGAAAAATAAAATCTTTGGGGCCGGCCCCATGGCCAAGTGGTTGAGTTCACACACTCTGCTTCAGCGGCCCAGGGTTTCGCCAGTTCAGATCCTAGGCAGGGACATAGCACCGCTCATCAAGCCATGCTGAGGAGGCATCCTACATGCTACAACTAGAGGGACCCACAACTATGTACCAGGGGCCTTTGGGGAGAAAAAGAAAAAATAAAATCTTTTTAAAAAAAAATAGAAAGAAATTATCAGCTCTCAACTCAACAAGTGTCTTTCTCTCTGCTTTCAGAAGGAAAGAATCTTCTTCCTCCCCTTCATTCACACACATTCCTTTGAGGCATAAAGTCACGCAACCACAGACTGTTTCCACAACCTGAGAGTCTTCCTTCATCCACACAAGACACCGTATTATTCAAATAACACACACACACTCACACACACACACACACACAAACACGTAAGTGTAAAGGCTTATAAAAAGTTGGCCACTCCAAGAGCTGTGATTTCTGAGGTCCAAGTCATATCAAGAAAACCTCGCTTTGAAGGCCCTGCATCTAAGCTGTCAAAGGCTAAAAAAAAAATAATAAGTTTTGTCAGTGTTGAAACTCAGAATGACATAACTTGCAGAGAGAAAAAAAATGTATATGTTAAGCTCAATGGCATTAATATACCAAATATAATAAATATTTGGGACCCTAAATAACAAAATAACCATAACACGTTTCCATATCGTGTTTCTAAACACGACTTTCTAAACTCGACCTGCATCAGTTTCTTATGGCTGCTGTTTTAAACCACACACTTGGTTGCTCAAAACAACAGAAATTTATTCTCTCACAGTTCTGAAGGCCTGAAGTCCAAAGTAAAGGAGTTTGCATGGCTATGCTCCCTCTCAAGGCTCTAAGGAAGACTCCATTCCTTGTCACTTCCGGCTTCTCGTGGCTGTCGATGTTTCTTGGCTTACAGCTGAGTCACTCTAGTCTCCGCCTCTGTCTTCACATGACCTTTGCTTCTGTTTGTGTCTTAAATTTCCCTCTGCCTGTCTCTGATAAGGATACTTGTCTTTGGGTTTAGGGTCCACCTGGATAATCCAGGATGATCTCCTCATCTCAAGATCCTTAATTACATGCGTAAATTCCTTTTTTCCAAATAAGGTAATATTCACAGGTTCCACAGACTAGGATATGGACATATCTTTGAGGGAGATGCCCACCATTCAACCCACTGAATCATGTCTTATTAACATGATTTGCTGTTGTCTTACAGTAGATAAAAGCAGAAACTTGGCTTACAGACATTGACATTGCCCACAGTGCCCAGAACAAGACACTGCCCATAAGGCCACTCAACTTGTGTTTAGTAAATTGATCTGAAAGTCTAAGATTGGACCAGCAGGAAAACAAAACCACTTCCCACAATACTGCCTAAGACTGCCTCCTCCTTCCTCCCCTTTCTCCAAAAGTTACCTTCGGAGGAGACTCGAGACCCCTGGGGAATGGAAGAGTGGAAGTCCTACTATTACATAATGCTAATGAACTCTGTGACAGAGAAATACTCCCAATCATGTTTGACAAGTAAGAAGAACTACCACAACTTACAGATAAGTGATTTTTGAAAATTTGGTATTTAGAGCAATTCCTCCAAATAGGAAAACATCCCTACACTTTGAGAGACCCCCATCAGGAATTTACAAGTTTACATGTTTATAATCAGAGATGAACTAGATGCAAAGGAGACAGAGCACATGTCCATAGTGAGAGCAAGGCATTTAATAAGGGCCTGCAAGGCAGGGGGGCTGGGGGAAGCTGTGAGAGGTATAAGACCAGGAGTCCATTCAAAGTCAGTCCCCAAGCTGAAGAGATTTATGATCTTAACAGTATCAACTCCAGAAGTTGAAGCCACACCAGAAGACACTGTCTAAGAAGACAGCGACAAGGCAGCCTGGGGAGCAGGGAGTGGACTGTCCTCCCCTAGCAGTGGGAGGGGTGGAAGAGGCCAGTCAACCACAGGCCCAGTGAGGGGAGGTGGGAGAGCATCATTGAACAGCAAGGTCTGCAGGGACAAGGCAGCTACAGGGTGACACAGTGTTAGTAGGGACAGCATCCTCAGCCTGACATTAGGAAAAAATTTCCAGAAGCTGACTCCACCCCTCCTATTCACATCGATGTGCCCCTTGTAGCAATGTCAGAATCTTCTGCTTCAGACCAGCTTGCCTCTCCTCTGAATACAGCATGCTCTGTCAGAACTACAAGCCTTCGCTCATGCTACTCCTTCATGCCAAGAATGACATCGCTTCACTAATCCCAGCCCCCTCTTGCTTCAGGACCCCGGAGGCTGCCTTCTCCATGGAGGTTTCCATGAGATACCCACCGACGCCCATCTCCCCCTGCTCTGAATTCCTTGAGCATTGTTTGTCTGCACCCCACCTCTCTCTCATTTTCTACTGCAGAGCTGAGACTAAGTCTTACATTCCTCTTGTATTCCTGCCAACTTCTAACAAGGAGCTTTTCCTAGAGCAGGTGTTCAATAAATACTTGTTGAATTAAAGGCACCGTTCTGAAAGTTAAACTGAATCCAGGACTGCTGGTGACTCAAGAGCCAAAAAAAAAAGTATAGAAAGTTGGTCTGGGGGATATTTCCGGCAAACTCATCTTTCAAGACTCAGCTCATAGCCACTTGCTTCTATCTTGACTCAGTATCCCCATTATGTAGAATCAAGTATGCCCTTCTTTGTACCCCAATGATCCCTGTGCATGCTTCTATCATGAATCCCACCTCCTTCCCATTTGACTATACGATCCTTGAGGGCAGGCACCATGTGATTCATGTCTGCATCTCTAACACTTACAGCAATCATTAGGGGCTCAGAATCCAGGCTCACATAGGGTGATATTCCAGCTCTTCCACTTAAGAGCTGTGCGACCTTGGAAAATTCTCATTACTTAATCTCTCTAAGCTGACTTGGTTGATGGGAGGATTATTGAGAATTATCATTCTCAACAATTATTGAAATAATCATAATTACTTTTGTGTGTGTGTGTGTGAGGAAGATTGGCCCTGAGCTAACATCTGTTGCCAACCCTCCTCTTTTTGCTTGAAGAAGATCATTACTGAGCTAACATCTGTCCTAATCTTCCTCTATTTTGTATGTAGGACACAGCCACAGCATGGCTCAATGAGCAGTGTATAGGTCTATGCCCAGGATCCAAACCCATGAACCCCAGGCCACGGAAGCAGAGCACGTGAACTTAACCACTATGCCACTGGGCCAGCCCCCATAATTACTATTTATTAACACAAGTAGAGCATTTAACTCAGAGCCTGGCACAATTGACTATAGTTAAATAAATGGCTTAAAGTTCATAAAGGCTCATTTTGCACTCTTTTCCTGCCTGTGCTACTGCCTTTTCCAGAAAACTGTTCCAAGAAATGATAGACAGCTGCTAATTCTAAAATTCTCTTTTCCTGCTTTCAGATTCCCAGATCAGATATTCCAAGTTCTAGTGCTCCAAATAAATGGATCCTTGATTACAGAATTTTTCTGGCTTCTCTTTTCCACTGCAACACCTCTGTGACGGACACTGTTTTGTCAGCATCCTCCATGGCATGGACTGGATCACTGCCACAGTCAATGGCACCAGCAGGATGACACTCATTACTTTGCCTCTTACATTAACGTCGTTTACGCTCACGTCTTACTTCCTTCTCTGATCAAAAAGAGGAGAAAAATTGCAGTCCATCCTAGAGAATATTAAAAGTATAGAAATAAAACTGGGAAATTTCAAATGAAATTTCAATTTTCCTAAGAAATAAATGACTACTACAGTGTGGACTCTTGAAGAATCACTCAAGTCTCTAGAGAAAAAAGAATAACCCAAACCAAGAATGGAAGATACACAAAGACACGTATGATTGTGTTCTACCAATGTGTACAGTCCAGAGTTCAACATACACACTCACACAGAATAAGTTCAATTTTCCAGAAAAAAAAAACAAACAGAATTTCCTATCAAGACATAAAATCAAGCTAATAAATGAAGAAAGTAGTGAATTAATGAGAAGATTCAAAAATAAGTTTTTTAAATAACCAGAATAACTTCTAAAAAAAGAAATTCAAACCACAAAATTGAAAACTAAAGATGAATAAATTAGCATTTAATGATTCATTCAAGGAAATTACATAACCAATATTCTATAAATCCCTGGGTTGTGTATGTGCTAAAGTGTCAATTTCATCACCGTAGACAGGACAGCCAATAATTCAAACTGGAAAGAATCTGCTTTCCATTTCAAATGACCCAACAGAGCTAACCTTGGGTTAGTGCTCCCTTTCCCAATCTGCTCCCAGTGACAATCCATCACTGGTATGTGCTTGCAGACTTCAGGTATCCAGACCACCAACCCCCGAATCTCAGATCTGGCCACCTCAACACAGCTCTCATCACACCCTCTGCTCCCTGCTCCCGACCCCAGTCAGCTCCTTGAGTGCCACACAGGCCGCCACTGTGGGTGAACGGAGCTGATGATTATGGTTAATGGGGATGTTTGCCCCTGCAAATGTTGAAAGTCAAGTTTGAATGGGTCTAGTTTTGACCGGTACAAATGTAGGGTCTGATTCCTGCCTTAAGAGGTCATCCTCTTGTGGTAATGACAAATGTCAACATGCTGCAGATGGCATAAGCACAGAGTCGGGTTCTGACTCATTTAACATTTTTATTAGCAGTCCAGGAGAGTGTAAATGGCATGTTAATAGTATCTGCAAATGGCACCGTATGGGACAATGAGCACATAAGAAGGTGATGAGGCAGACAGTCCCAGGAGCTCGAACAAAGGAAGAAAACTGAAAGTCAACTTGGCAAAAACAGATGAGCTAATAGGCTCAGGAAGGATGAGACAAAGCACAGATAATGGATGGGCTGACTGGAGGGAGCAGATGATGGAAACTCTTGGAGTGAGTCACCGTCCATCATGCTTCTCACCACTCAGAGCCGAAGCTGTCACTGTCAGGCCACTGTGTCTCTCTGAAGCTCGAACCACCGTCTGGAAGAGTATGTGTGCTCTCATAGTAAAAAATATCTAGAACGATGAGTTTGGGTGGGCATGAAGACAAGAAACTCTGCGGAATTTGGGAAAGAAGAAGTCACGGCCTTCTGCAAGGTCATGGATAGAGAGCACATATTCTCTCTGCTTCCTTCTGTTGCTTAGACACCCTTACTCTGCCTTTTTCTCAGTCACAAGGTGAACAGAATCTTAACTCTCACACACAGGTTGGTACAAGCAAAGCATCATTTGGAGTCCACAAATATTCAACCAATGTATAGCGTTAGCCCAGGTTCTCGTCCACCTGGCTCTCAATTTCTCGATTATATGCTATAACCATGAAGGAAAGCCCTCTGGATGAAGAAATCCCCCTCCAGGATTCCCCAGAAGTCTCTTTGCCCTTTATAATCAACCAGAAAACACAGAACTTTCTTCTCTAGAGGTCTATGAGGAAAATACCAACAGCGGTTGCAAAAACTCAGAGAGAGAATGGGGTGGGATGACGTGGGGGACTTGGTGGGAGCCAGAGGCAAAGCAGCTCCCCCTGAACCTGTTTAATCTGAGGGTCTACAGATTTCATTCATAATTTGCTATGAGCAGTTTTTGAAACTCCCTGTTGTCATTGATTTCCTGCCTTTATTCTTCCTTCTGTGTCGGTAAGCCCATCCTTAGGCAATTAACTGTTCATTAACACCTTCAAAGAAAATAAGAGGAACGAAACTGAAGAGGAGTGAGGGTAAAATGCTGAGTCTCAACTTGACCTGAGACAGAGAAATGGTTTAGTTGATGTCTTAGGCATTGCCTAAAATAAGAATGCTATAATTCTAACCATAGAATCATCCTCAGAATCAAAGTAAGAAATAATGTTCCCTACTTTTTGCTTTTCTATTTTCTTTCTTTTGTTTCCTAAGTGTTTGTGTTATTATATGACCCTTGATACTCAGAATCTCAGGAGACTACCTGTCTTAGTGATAATCCATCCCCTGATTCATAGAAAGGAATGTGAATAGGATAAATCTTCTCTTACTGAGACTTTGTCTCTGTTTAGAATCATTTTCTATTGGAAACCTGCGGTGTCCTGATTCTCATGGGCAATGGAAGGGGGTGGAGAGATGAGGGGGACACTTTTCTGAGTCACCACAGGGAAGCTGGGGAAGTGGTTACTTCTGGAAAGATACCCAGACCCACGGTATCTTAGTCATCTCCACTCTGAAATGAGGTAGCAACAGCAGTAACCCTCTAAGAGGAAAACAGAACTTAGCAGGCAGGCAAAGACTCCAGTTTTGAATTAGGAAAAGCCCAGAAATCTCTTAGGTGTCAGATTCGCCCAGTCTATGCCAGGAATGTCTGTGACAGGGACCAGTTCATGAAAATTACAGCTGAAGAAAGTCAGTCTTGTCCGAAGGGAAAACCAGCCTTTGCAAGAAGTAAATAAGGATATTTATGCAAACAAATGGGACAGACTGAACATGCCAGGCCAAGGACAGGTGTCAGGACCTGGGGATATGGAGACACGTGCGCTTAGTTTTGAAGCACTCCTCTTCAAGATAACAATCCTCCCTGACATAGTCACAGGGTTTCTGTTTTCCAGACCAACCCCTGACTCATTCAGATGTTGAAAAGTCATTTCAAACTTAACATGTCCAAAATCAGAGTCATGTTCACCATCCCCAAGGCTCCCCATCTCAACAAATGGCAGCCCTGTCATTCCAGTTGCTCAGTTGAAAAACCTTGGAGTCTCTCTCCTGACTTCTCTCTCTTTCTCTTTCTCTCTCTCTCTCTGTCTCTCTCTCACACACACACACTCTCTCTCTCTCTCTCTCCATCCTACCCACCGGCACATCCTGCTGGCTGACTGTCTAATTTCCCTGACATTTGAATACTCCAGTTTGAACACTTTCACCCCCTCATCACCCCCATGCTGATCCATCTGGTCTCCCTTCTTCACCACTTGCCCTAGTAGAGTCTATTCACTACATGGCAGCCAGGATGATCCTTAAAAACTGAAGTCAGATCATATTCTTTCTCTACTCAAAGACTCGTCAATGTCCTCTCATTCCCCTCAGACTAAAACCCAAAGTCTACCATGGACTAGAAGGACCCAGAAATCTGGCCCCTCTGCTGCCTCTTCCGTCTCATGTCCCACTAAGTTAATCTTCTGCCTCCCACGGCTCCTTGCTGCTCCGAGACCTCACAGGCACGCGCGCTCCTCAAGGCCTTTGCTCTCCCCCCAGCACTCCTTCACGTCCTCCACTATCTCTGTTTACATGTCAGTCTATTAGAGAGGCCTTCCTTTAACACCCTACATAAAACAGCAAGCAGCCACCCACCGTCCCTATCCCCTTTACCAGACTTGATTTTTCTCTGAAGCATTTTCACCACCTAGCGTACCTGATTGTGTCTTTCTTATCTGTCTCCCTGACTATAGAATGTGAGCTTCATCAAGACAAACACTTTATTTCACTGGTGTATCCCCAAGACCCAGAACAATAATTGACATATCATAGAAACCCAACAAATCCTTGATGAGCGAATAATAGCCCCCAGAATTTCTATAGAATTCCCTTGCTATTTTCTTAGGGTTATTTCCTTTTATCCACTAGAAAAGTCCTTTTGAAAAATTTGTACCTTCTCCAGGCTAGTCTAATGAAATAGGTGATCTGTCTACACTGGACTTGAGAGCGGGGAAATTGCCCTGAGGGGCTAGGCATGGTGATAGCAGGGGCTGTGCCAGGCTGAGGTCCTGGAAGGAATGAATGGACTGGGGGCAGGTCCAGAGAGAAAAACGCAGAAAGAGAGGACTCAGGTCAGCTCAGAGCACTCACTAACCTCTCTTTCCTGTGGGTTTCCTCATAAAGAAAGTTAGACCCAGCAAGAGTAAGTGACTTGCCCAAGGTCACAGAGACATTTATTGGCTCAGCTGGAAATACAAATCCCATCTCCTCACTGTGTCTCGGTGTTATTTCCTCCACAGCACTTTTACAAAGGAAAAAAATTGCTGTTAAAAAAATTTTTTAAGCTTCTTTTATTTCTGGGTGTTAATTGATGACTCCATTTCAGCTCTAACGCTTTTATGTTCGACATGTTTTTCCAAGACTTGCATAAAGAAGAAGAAGTCAAGTTTATCTAATTTGCATGTGACACAAATCTGGGGGAAAATTGCTAATATAGTAAATGACAGAACCATGATCAAAAACATATTGATGAGCAAAAGCAATGAGCCAAAACTGACAAGATAA
This sequence comes from Equus quagga, assembly GCF_021613505.1. Taxonomy (NCBI): domain Eukaryota; kingdom Metazoa; phylum Chordata; class Mammalia; order Perissodactyla; family Equidae; genus Equus; species Equus quagga. The sequence continues at coordinate 12,954,794 of NC_060288.1, read as the reverse complement.
AATTCAGCAGGAGTCCAAAGACTTGAGGACAAAAACATAGGAAGGATGGAAATATGATGTAGCAGTCATGTTTATGCAAACTATGTAGATGCTTCAGGCCACAGCAGAGGTTTAATCAGAGGAACCCAACAGAATATATAAGCCTGGGCCTCAACCCCTGAGATTCCAACTCAGGAGGCCCAGACATCTGTATGCTTCTTAAATGTCACAAGTAATTCAAAAGTAGACCTCAATCTGAGGACCACTAGTCTACAGCAAAATCAGAGTCAGTCACAAAGGTAACATGGCGCTCTGAAACATCATCGTGGTCTTGAGCTGCATTAATAGAAATATAGATTCTAAAATAAAGGTGATCATACTTTCTTTTGTAAGTAGATCCAACTACTCATTCATTCATCAAATTTTGATGACGTGCCTATTAAGAGTCAGGCACAGAAAGGCTGGCCCAGTGGCATAGTGGTTAAGTTCGTGCACTCCACTTCTGCAGCCTGGGGTTTTCAGGTTCAGATCCCAGGTGCAGACCTACACACCACTCATCAGGCCATGCTATGGCAGTGTCCCACATACGAAATAGAGGAAGATTGGCACAGATGTTAGCTCAGGGCCAATCTTCCTCACCAAAAAAAAGAGTCAGGCACTAAGTTTACCACAATTAACAGACAGGCATAGCCCTGTGCTCACGGAGCTGACAACTGCATGGGGGAATGTCGTACTTGTGTAACTGGTATCCAGGCCTCACCAACCTATGAGTGCAAATGAGGACAACTTTACAAATATTACTCCAGTCTAGATGTTCCTCATCTCCATATGTTTGCCTCACAAGAAGTCCAGCCCTATTCCTGGGATTCCTCTCCCTAGATATTTCCAACTGTCTCCAGGCGGGTTTATAATTGTCCACAATTCAGTCTGGGTTTCTTCTCACGTCTTGGCAAGAGAATGGGAACTTATACTTAGCCCAAGAAGTCAGACTCTATAACCAATGGCTTCAGGACTAATTGCAAAGGAAATTTCCACCACAGCCAGACTCTTATCCTTGCGGTGCTGTGACTTGTTTTTGAAGGAAACCGAGAATGCTCCCTCCCCTTGCATGGGGTGTCCCACAGCAAAGCTGCCTAAGCCGCTAATTGTTGCCATTCTTGTAATTCACATCCACACACCCAAGACCACCAGCTCCCACACCACCACCTCTGCCCTGTTAGCCCGGCTAGGTCAGGATGGGCTCCCTACCCAGTATTATCTACCCCTCCAAGCCTCTGGACTCGATGCTGAGCATTGCTTGCAGCTCACTTCTTCTTGTCCTTACAGTGAGTTCCTCTCAAGGGTCCCATTTTCCTTGTCTGAGCCAACCCAGTCTATTAGACATGTTTTTATACCCTTGGACCTCAGTGGGAGTCAGAGTCACACGCCCTCTTCCAGGGGACCTCTTTGGCGCCATATGTAAAGAAGCGGCTGCAAATAATCAGCCTCACATTCCAGCATCAACTCCTCATCTCCGATCCCCTTCTCAGCCAAAGGCCTGTTGAACTCGGAACACTGAAATCAGTTCTGGGCGCCGAATTTTAAAGGGTCATGAACAAGCTCCTTTTTTTCAAAGGAGATTGAACAAGAAGGAATGATGGAAGGAAGGAATCAGTCATGTTAAGCCTGGTCCCTTCTGAATCTGTGATTCTCTGGATAGTGCAAGAAAGCGAGCTTTTGGTGGAGTAGGTTCCGGTAAAGGTGTATAGTCTGGTTAGGCTGAAGCATAGAATTTGGATCTGCAATAGCCGAAACAAAGTTGAAAAAGATAGTTAGGCCTAAGAAAGCCTAAGACAATGTGTTTGGGGTTGAAAGACCATCAGGAGCTCACAGAGACTTCTGTGCAGAATAGAGATCTGCTCAGAGCTGGCTGGGGTCCCCTGTCAGTGGACTGATTGACAGGTGCATGGCAGAGACTAGAGCCAAAGCAAACTGTTAGGATGCTATCAAAACGGCCCGGGCATCAGACAGGGAGCACCGGAACTAGACACACAATGAGAAGAACAAAAACAAAGGATTTTATGAAAGAGATGTTACGGAAGCAGAATTCCAAGGACTCAGCAACTGAGTGGACCGGGTAAGGAGTCAGACTGGACCTGCTATTTCAAGTCCAGGTCTGTGGGAGCAAGGTGATGTCCTCATTAGAAATTTAAAAATGAGAAAGAGATTTAGGTTGGGGGAGGAAAGTGGGGAGGGACTGAGACAGGTAAATAAAGAATATTTATTCCACTTCAGACATGGGAGTTTGAGGTCCTAGTGGGCACCAGCTGGAAACGTCTAGAAGATGATCAGGAAGTTAGAAGTGATCTCCATTAGGCTGAAGCTGAGAAAAAAAATACTAAAATAAGCGGGTGGTCTTTGTGACCCTGAAGAGACCAACTTTAGGAGAGAGAAGAGGTTGGAAGGCGGATGCAAGGAGGTAGTCAGTTACACAAAGGGGAAAAAAGGAGACAAATAAATAACAATATAGCCCTTTTTCAGATTATAAAAATTAACACCGGGGGCTGGCCCCGTGGCCGAGTGGTTAAGTTCGCGCGCTCTGCTGCAGGCAACCAAGTGTTTTGTTGGTTCAAATCCTGGGCACGGACATGGCACTGCTCATCAAACCATGCTGAGGCAGCGTCCCACATACCACAACTAGAAGGACCCACAACGAAGAATATACAACTATGTACTGGGGGGCTTTGGGAAGAAAAAGGAAAAAATAAAAAAAATCTTTAAAAAAAAAATTAACACCAATTAATTGTAAAAAAGAATTTTTAAGGACATATAAAAGAGAAAATTTAGAATTCCCATACTCCCCCCCAGAGATAAACACTGTTAACATCTCAGAACAGCTCCCTCTAAACATTTGTCCCTGAATATATTAGGGCAGTTTGTATTTTTAAATTGGAATCATGCCTTATATGCAGGTTTATTCCTGATTGTTTCACTTAAATTATATGTGGAGAATTTTCCTATGTATTAAATGATTTTTAAATGCTGTTTTTAATTTTTTGAGTAATAGTATAACTTTTGCTTAAACCAAAATATATATAAACAGCTAGGACGGTCAGGGTTATGCCACATCTCTTGCGCTTATAAATCAAGATCCGTCTTTCTTAATGTTGCGAAGATAAAAACGGGAAGTTTGTTCCAGGGTATGGCAGGTGGAGGGAAGAGTGATCTGAGGGGTTTTGTTTGTTTTTAACGTGGGAGAAACTTGAATTTGCTCGAAGAAAAATCCAAGAGAAATTGAGACAGAACACTGAAAGAGGAAGGCTCTGGAGAAAGCGTGAGTTCATAGGCAGGTGGTGCTCCTGAGCCACTACCCAGCCCACAGACCGCCACCCCAGGAAGACGCCCCCCCCCTTGCCGCCCGCCACAGTCTCGGTCAAGAACGTGCTACATAAGACGGGAAGGTGGCCCCTGCCTCAGTCCAGCCCCGCTCCTCGCTCCTCTCGGGGCCTTGATTTCTTGCTCAGGAAGCCAAGTGGCACTTGGGGAGTGATCCTCACCTTGCTGCCCTCAGGGCTAATTAAATCACGTCTTGCGAGCTCCTCACAGAAAGAAGCTACCTAGCTTCAGAACAAAATATTGTTCTAATTATTTTTATAGGAGCAAAATAATGGAGGCCCGCGTTGCTTCCTCTCTTTCTGTAGGACGATCAATCTAGGCTCCAAGGGCTCAAGTATACTTTCTTTTCCCTCGTTTTCCATCCCTCCAGGAGCCTATGGGTCTATTCCTTCTTTGACTTCTTGCGTTCCTTTGGTCCCCTCCAGGTCCAATGCCATCCTAGTCCAAAGTATCAATTAGGATCTCCGAATGCCAAGGCCTGGGGTCAGCTCCCTTGCACTTGAGCCGTCCTTGCAGTTTGGGTTGCAGCTCAGATCCCTCCGCAGAGGCCTTGTTTAAGCAAACCCACACCTGGGGTTTTGTTCCATCTCAGCAGAACCTCCTTTGAAAACTCTTTCGATATCTTTGTTCTGGAAAGCACCCAAGTAGTGCATTACCAGAAGAAAAGGAATGGGCACACAAGACTCCAAGGAGTAAACATCCCTTTGCGTTTCTGATCGCCTGAGACTATCATACCAGGGAGTAAATGAAGCCGCGTGTATCAGACCAGTGCACTGGTAGGGCTGCCAGTTTCCCTGAGACAACGCTAGGGAAAAATGAATGGGAAGGAGGGCAGAGCTATTCGGTAGCCACGAGCGCCCTCTAGTGTTCAATCGGAGGCTTTAACTCCGCTCACAACTTGACAAGCTGAATAAAAACAATACATTCTGTTGATAAATTATTCAGAGTGAATTAAAGATTTTTTTAAGGGAACCTTAGGACATTTAACTCACTATCCAACAGCACTAGTTTCCATGTTTAAACATTGAGCGGAGTTGTCATTCTACATCTAGTAAGCTAACTCCACAAAGTATTTTGACGATAACATTCAGTACTGTCAAAATTGTAGAAAAACTGATAAACTCATCTTTTCTTGGCATCATCAAAAATCGGAAAGCAACATGACAATATGTCTAAGCATCAGGAAGTATATTACCTTTTGATCTTGATTCCAGGAAATAATGGAACTGAATTTTTACAATTATATAGACAGGAATGCAGACCACACTTTATTTGCAACAGCTTTTCACTATTATATTATTCACTCACTTAAAATAATGACTTTAACACCTTATACGTGGTTTGATGTGAAATGAAAAGAGCAGATCATAAATTGCACGTACAGCACAATTACAAGTCGTAAAATGTGTATGTTGTATGGATGTGGACTGATACTAGAGTGGAATATAAAATCTTGAAAACAGTTGTGTTAAAATAGGGAATGATTAATAGTCTGTTGTTTTTTTGTTCTGCTGTTTGTTTTTAATTTTTAAACTGCTTATTAACAGATATCCAGCTTCAAATAAAATTTTCAGGTCTACAAGTCTCTTCCCCAGTCAAGACTATGCTGTTAGCTAACTCTCAGCGTGTAGCTTGGGGCCAAATGATTATTTCAAGGCTTTTGTTTCTAAGGGCCACGAACCCTATTAATTGGAAATAAAACATAATAAAAAAGAATTACTAAAAACTACATGACCTATCAGGGGAATCACGTGTTATATGAATTATATCAACATCAAGGATGCTGAGGATAATGTTGATAGAAAGAAACTGGAATAAGAATGTTAAGAAAGGGGCCGGCTCCGTGGCCAAGTGGTTAAGTTCACGCGCTCCACTGCGGAGGCCCAGGGTTCAGATCCTGGGCGCTGACATGGCACCGCTCGTCAGGCCACACTGAGGCGGCGTCCCACATCCCACAACTAGAAGAACCTGCAACTAAGATATACACCTATGTACAGGGCGGGTTGGGGAGATAAAGCAGAAAAAAAAAAAAAAGATTGGCAACAGTTGTTAGCCCAGGTGCCAATCATACATTCTCACCTCTTAACAGCAGTTTAATCACTGGTATATCTAAGTAGATCAGAGGTAAATATGAAGAGCTTAATGTTGATGAAATTGTTGATGTTAGTTCTTATTTTATTATAAAGGTCCTATGGTCCAGAATTTTTTATGACATCTAGCCTTAGCGATTAATAACACTGGGGTCAAGCTGACTTGTGCTTAGTCCTGGCTCACAGCTCAGGAGAAGTTATTGTGATCTCAGCAATTTCCCAGGTGACCCTGAAGTGTTTTCAAAAGCGGGGAATCAGTATCCAAAACAAGGCGATTGTCTAAAATGCCCTTCTGGAAAGCACTGGTAACGGCCAGTTCAGGATTTGTGACAATGATGAAAACTCTAGCCAGGTTTTGGCCTCTCCCTAAAGGTTTGGTTTAAGCCACTGGAATGGTCATAGGACAGATCTGAAATCGCAAGTCATGCTCATGCCCATACAGTCTAAAACTAATGACACAACTATCCAAATATTTCTAGAGCCACAATACAGGAATAGAGAGCCAGCCCAGGGGATGTTTCAGAAATGGCCAAACCATTCAAAGGCAGAGCAAAGAATGTAAAGTACATCCCTGAAGCAGTCTAGGCTATGGTTCAGGGACAAATAAACCAATATTGGTAAATAATATTAATGTTCTCATAGATGTTTTCCTGGCGGAAAATCATATGCAAATCAATTTAAGAGTAGAAATATAAGGGGAAAATGGAGACTATTCACAGTCAAAGCAAACAAAACGCCTTCACAAAGATGAACATATTATAATAAGAAATAAACCCCTGGGGAAATACGAATAGTTCACCTTGTAAGAATATGCATTCTACTTGCCAACGAAAACATCACAGTCATTGCAAACACAACATGCAACTGTCGCTGCCGAGTGGGTTGAGTCTCTGAGCTGAAGTTCTCTGTAACTTCATGGTGTAAAATCCCATGTGGCTTATCCTTAGGGGAAAATAGAGCTCTCTTTTCCTTTGCTGGAATAAATTCCTCTATTCCACTTCAGAACCAGAGTTCAGAGTTCTAGGCTGCTTCTCATACCTTCCAATTCCAGCCTCCTCTCTTTGATCTCTTTCCCTCTTCTGACATCCGAGCCTTTAAAAGCAGGGAATCACAGATGGGAGTGTTTCTGGGCAAACTGCAGTTTTATGTAAGGGCCTGGATCTTTTCAAAGTTGTTTTTATGGCCCTTAAATACAGCACCGAATGCTCACTGGGGTCCTAAAGCTTATTTTAAAGGGCTTACCTAGAAGGTGGATGGCAACGGGGAGGAGAGGATGGAGAAGCAGGTGGCCCCAAGCTCGAATGTGAGTGTTAATCACAGAGGGAGCGTAGAAGGGAATTTTCTCTGTAGGAAGAGAAAAAGGCATCAAGGTAGCTGGCAGAAATAAATTGGGTTAAATTAGTAAATTTAGAAGAAACTGAACAGAACAGCTAGACCTTGTAGCAAGAGACAGGAGGTGAGGAAAAGGAAAAGATAGAAAGCAGAACTGTGGAATGCTTTGCATCTGTGAACTCAAAAGTCAGAAGAATATTCAACTAAGGCTGAGCCGCACTTGCCCACTGCTAACTGACCTGGTGGCTCACCACACTTCTTTTGGCAGTGTCTTTATGGTAAGAAAAAACACATTCCAAAGAAGAACACAGTAATGTAAGTCTAAGCTACACGCTGACTAACTGACTCCCTCTTGGGGGGGGAGGTCAAAAGAGGAGTTTGGTGGAATTTGTGCTTTGGACAAAAATGAACATGAAGACTGATCTGTGTACTAAGAGGAGAAGGCAGACTTCTGGGGGCTGTTGACTTGCTGCTCCTCCCACTGATCAATCAGGCAATGAATCATGGAGGTATGCATCCACATCCTCTCCCTGTGCTACACGTCAGCATCACAGCCTAGAAGGAACCATAGACTGGGAAATAGTGAAAGCTTATTCTTCCAGGGTCCTGTGTAACTGGCCTGGGTTAGAAGCCATCTACACAGCTGCTGTTAGATTGCATTCTATTTGTTAGAAGTTACCATGGAATGATCAACAAAGAAACAAACAAATTTTTTTTCAAAATGCTAGCAGTGGCTTCAACAAACCCAGGCAAGCAACCCAGATTTCATAGGTTGCACCAGAGGGACAGGAACCCAGACTCCTTCTTTCTTGTTCCTCCATCAGGTGGAACCTTGATCTCGTGGTCAAATACGGTAGCATCTTCCTTCCAGGGAGCAAGACAAAGAAACTTTCTCAAATCTGTTGCACAACATTTCCACTTATATCCCTTTGGCTAGAATTTAGTCACAAGGCCGTATCTAGCTGTGAAGGAAGATGGGAAAACGCAGTGTTTATTCCAAACAGCTATATGCCAAGCTAAAAATTGGGAGTTCTATAGAAGAGAAGGAGTGAGGAACAAATATTGGGGGAAAATTAACAGTCAGTGCCTGCCTCTCCTTGACCTTACCATTATCCAGATGGAACAGGGAGGGGAGAACAGGCAATAAAAGGAGAGCAGCAGATGTGATAACTGCAGAAACATCAGTGCCCAGATGGATGGTTAGAGGTTTGGTCCAATGACTATTTTAATTTTAATGGCTAATGTAGCCCAAAAGTTCACCTTTTAGAAGAAAGATGTCTCTCAGATGGCCACTGCCACAGCAGCAGGAGAGGGGTGAGGGGTGGGGTAAACAAATAGAGGACAGCAGGCGGTGCTGGGAACCTGAGAAGACAGGTTTAGGCTTCCAGGAGATGGAGAAGGGACTGTAAGCAGATATCAAAAGCAAACATCATCTCCACATTTCTACCACCAGGAAACCTCTCCGGTTGTCTTTGGTTGCCGATACCCAGTTCATTTTAAGCTCCACCTCAGGCATCCTTACTTCCAGAAGCTGCACCCAGTGGCCTCACATGTCAGGCCTCATCTTTGAGGCATGCCAACAAATGACATCAATCTGAGAACTGAAGAGCAAGCCCAGCTTGACTCAGGCTGCCAGGGCAGGAGACTGAGGGAGAAGTCCTGTGGCCTCAAACAAATGTGCACCATGCAAGGTCTTAGTTCTGTTTCCACCATTAATGTGCTGTAATCTCCGAAAAAGTCCCCTGCATTCTCTAGCCTGCATTTTCCTATTTATTTAAGTAGGAATAATATTCCTGCCCTCTGGCCGTGGCTTAGAGTCACGGAAAGAGTAAAACAGATGGTGGTAAAGAACTTGAAGCTCCTTGGACATTAGATAGATTGATTGATTGATTTATAGATGGACTGATTTATAGATAGATGTATAGATATGACATATAGATATATTATCTATATATTATATTATTATTATATAATAATATTACATATGATATTGTTATTATAGATATATTTATATATAATATAAAATACTCATATATGTTCATGGTTTCAACTAATCTATAACATAAACTAGAGGTTTAATAGAAGATTTGGAGGTGGAAGGGAAAACCACTGCTGCCCTCTCCTTGAGCCTTCACCAGCCAAGTGAGGCCTTTGTCACAAGGCTTCCTTAGCAGCTCAAGTTGCAAGGCAGGCTTTCCTTAGCTTATGCCGAGCCACCCAGGAATTACCCTGAAATCTTTCTGAAAGAAGTCACAAGCCACTGAAATAAGTGGTCCTGAAAAGCGTATGGATCCAACAGTGCACTTCGTGGATGAGCACAGCCACGGAAGAACTGCAAGGCACTGATTGCGCTCCGGCTGAAAGGACTCTGACGTCTGCCAACTCTTTCCCGCGAAGGTCCGCTTCCCCAGCAGCAGCCACAGCCCAGCCAATTGGCGGTCCTAGAGCGCCCCACGTGGCTTGACGCACCCATTGTCGGGGTGTGAGATTGTGCGGAGCAATGCAACCCCCGAAGCCAGCCCGCGCCCCAGAGCCAGCTCTCTTCTCTATCACGGGACTTCTTGGGGACCCCATTCCGCTGGTTCCTTCCTTGCGGCTGCCACCAAAGTGCTCCTGCGCGCCCCCATCCCCACCCCCACCTCCACGCTCTGGCCGCCCTACCCCTACCATCATTGCCCCCGAGTTCTCTCTTAGCTTGTCCTGCTGGACTCGTCTCCTTCATCAAGAAGTTAACACAACCTCTAGTTCTCTGCCGTGTGCAGAGGGGAGAGGGGACCACATAACGCTACAATCTTTCAGCAACGCTCTGCATCCAGCAGCCGCTCAGCGAATTTCCCCAGGGCTGAGGGGCCTCGGTGTCACGGCATTTTCCTGCCTCCCTCGCCTCGGCGCCTCCGGGGAGTCTCCAGCTCTCCTGTAACCAGCTCCCTCATGGTAAGACCAAGTCCAGCACACACTGGTCACCTCACCAGCCACTTGTTGGAGGAGGTCATGGAGAGGACCAGTTGACCCGAGAGTTGCATGGGATAATCAGAGGCTCCTCACCCCACTCCCTCCACCTCCATCTTTGGAATGTACGTTCTGCCCACCGTTCCCACAGCTGGAGCTGCGTTCAAGGACGCAGCCTTGAGAGAGCAACGTGTTGTTGAGACCACAGGAGGTATCTGTGACTGAACTCTGTTAAGGCCTCTGTAGAAACTCAAGATTCTGGCGGGAGGTGCAGAGATTCACTTGTCTGGGGGCCACCTTATGTAAGTGCCCTCACTTATTAAACCAACCTCTCTTCTGTCTCTCTTTGTTTTCTGTGCAGGGGGATAGTTTCAGATTTCACCAGGGACGTTCCCGAGGTTTCGAACCAACAGGACTGCAATGCCCCGTTGCCACCATTTCCACTCCTGCCCTCCTTCACACTCACATTCTCCTAGAACTGGGCCCTGATTCACCCTTTAACTGGTGCCACACACCTAGGACCCACACTTCCATGCAGAGGAAGAATCCCATACACAAGATGCTTTCCAGGAAAGGAGGGGAAACGTGCAAACGAGTCCAGAAGAGTCAAGCCGGAGCTCTCCCTCCGCTCACCACATCCCTCCTGGGACCAGCAGCTACTCCTCAAAATCCCTGAGCTGTGTCAAACCTTTGGGTTTCAAATTCCAAGGTTTTATTTAAACCTCATAGGTGAATAGCACAAATACATGCTAAACACTAAATAAAAAGACGTGGGTGGTGTGTCACCTTCCAAAAGCATACATAGTTAGGGTGGCACATAAAATAGGGAAAGAATAAATAGCATAATGGTGTATAACGGGGCAGAATTGCATGGCGTCAGTTGTAAATCAGTGTTTCTTTGGCATGCATCAGAGAACCTGAAAAACATATTAAAACTTTTATTTTGTAGGTCTGGGATAGGCTTGTGATCTTTTAAGAAAAACCACAGGTGATTTTGATGCTAGGAGGGCCAAGAATATATCACAGAGTACTGAGGGTTTTCATTGCAACAGCCAAACGACAACGAACGCTATTTAAAACTTTTTTATAGTAGCCAGTTCCATTACGACACCGGTCACCACTCTTAGCAAAACCAATTACTCTATTTCAAAAAGAAGCATTAAAGACTGAGAAGTGCCGCTCTGTCTGGAAAGTCTCAAGCACGCTCCTTGACTTTAAAACAAATCAAAAGAAACAAACAAACAAATAACCTATTGTCTCCCTCTGTGAGCATCAGACAAAAAATAGAGTCACCTTTTGAGGAATTGCTAAATTTTGTTGCTGTGGGTTGAACTGGGTATTCGGGGCAGCTGCTTCAGCTGGTACTGTAAAAACTTGAATATTTTCAACTTATCCAGGCCCCAGAACCTGAAAGCCTCAGTAACACCCTCCCCACACCCCACCCCAGCCCCCGCCTCCATGTCTTCCCTATGATTTCAATCCTTTACCAGCAGGATCTAGCTCAGCATCACTAAGGAGAAAAACATTCATATAAAAGAAAACCATCATTTATTTTCTGTCTGTAATTTCAGTTCAAAACAGGTTCTCAATAAATGTTTTTTCCTATAATAATGAAAAAAGAATTACTCTAAGTTGCCCAAATTATTCTACTGTAACTAAAAGACTTCTGAAAAGGGAAGGAAAAAAGAGGTGTCTTAGGGGGTTTTATATGTATTTTTCAGTCCACACAAGAGGTAGACGATTCTCGTGGTTTCTTGTGATCTTGATCAATCTGCTCAGCCTCCAGGGCTGCCAACCTTAGGGCCAGAAATGCTTATTCCCCAGGCCAAACCCGCTGCCCCACACCCACCGCAGCCTCATGTCCTCAGTCACAGACAGCTACGCAGAGCTCTTGCCAATCCCATCTGCTAGGAAGGAGCCGTGCAAATCAAAGATGAAAGAGATTGTGGCCATCATTTCACCCTTTACAAACCTCTTCAGTTTACAAGTAAGGAAACAGACGCCCTGGGGCCAGCCCAGTGGTGTAGTGGTTAAGTTCCCATGCTACACTTTGGCAGCTCCTGGTTCTCAGGGTCGAATCTCAGGTGCGGACCTATGCACTGCTCATTAAGCCACGCTGTGGCAGCATCCCACATGCAAAATGGAGAAAGATTGGCACAGCTGTTAGCTCAGCGACAATCTTCGTCACCAAAAAAAAAGAGAAAGAAACAGATGCCCAGAGATTCAAGGTCACAGAGCTAATGCCACCTCTCCTGGAAGTCAGATAGAGTCCTTATGCCCAGTGTGGCCAAAATTCACTCACTCGAATTTTCACTCTTTAGGAAAGAAGGTTACAGAAATGAGAGTGGATTTTTCTTGCCCCCTAGCCTGTGTGTTTTGAAATCATCCATGAATCCACTCTGCAGCCTTGTTGTGACAATATTTTTAGCCCTGCTGGGGGCCCAATAAAACTTGTTCACTAGTGGGAATGGGGCTAAATGACTTCCAGTGAGTGTGAACGACTTCCCCGGGAGACAGAGGGCGCTCGTGGGGTCACTGTCTCCCTCCACGGAGCCCAGAGCCAAAGGGCAAAGGGAAGGCACCCGCCCAAGCGAGGGAGCACATTAGGCTTTGGTGTAAAGTTTCCTTCATACAGGTTGTAAGGAAGGAGGGGTTCACAAAAGCGGGGGCGGGGGGTAAATGCTCCAGCTACACCTCAGAGGTCTAGCAGGGCTGAGTTCGCCTGAGCAGAAGAGCAGCCCAGCATCCCCGGAGCAGCTCTGCGCAGTGGGCGCCGGCAGGGGCCGGACCGGGAGGCTGGGCCGCCTGGGTCTCCAGTGCCCGGGTGTGGGCAGGCGAGGAAGAGGAGGTGCTTTCCGGCTGACTCACCTCCTCCCCTGCAGCTGTTCTCCCCCTCCCACTCTGCCCTGCTCCACTCCCACCCTTTTCCTGGTCTGGGTTCAAACCTTAGCAACCAGCTCCAACAGCTAACAACACTTGCCCACTCAAAACGCTGGCACGCCGTCAAGGAACCGGCACAGCATCTACTGTTTTGACACAGCACCTTCCGTTGAAGCCAGGATGTTGGAGAGAAAGAAAGAGAACACGGCTCAGTGGACTGGCTCCCGGCAACATGGCCGCCTCGGAAGCTGTATTTGCATTTGCTGCCTCAGGCCCCCAGCCCCTGCCCCAGGCGGCCGAGCGCACAGAAACAGGTGGCAAGCGCGCGCTGTGGCAGATGCACCGGGTGCTCACAGCAGATGCGACGTCACTTTCCTTGCAGGCTTCCTGGCACCTTCAGGCCCTTCCTGAGCCAGCGCCTCACAGGAGCTTGCTTCCTGGAGTGGGATCCAGCCCTTTCAGCATAATGGTCCAGGATCTGTCATTCACCCCACGAGAACTAGGGGCCTGCATTTTCTAGGTCACAGATGCCTACAGCTCCTGTCAGGTCACAGGGGCACAAAGTACAGGGAGAGGCCCAGATCATGGAGGCCTGGAGGAGGAAGATCATCACCCGGAGTAATGGCAACAGCCAGAAGGAAGTCTCTGGGCCCCTCTGAAAAACAGGTCTCCAGATGCAACCGCTTACTTGTCCCACCCTGGACAGGCCAAATGATGCCCCATTTTCACACAGCTCTCTCCATATCCACGGTGGTCTTTCTGGTTGGGAAAAAAAAGATTTTGTGTTGAAATGGCTACTGAACGTTAGATTTCAAATCACTGGAAATTTCTGTATATGATGTCAAGTGCCTACATTCTAATAGGAAAAATAAGGTGAGCAACTATAGGTAATATATGTGAAGCTGGTTCATGCAGCTCCGTGACACTGGGGATATAACAAATGCCTCACTTTGGGTTTTTTCTAGTCAGATTAAATCTAATGAGACCCAACTTTCCTGAGGTGTCTGGAAGAGTCTCGTGTCTCATTTCAGAGGGTTCTTTCCCCTTCCCATTAGCATAAGAACTCATGGCGTTTATATGATCCAAAAAAAAAGGAGGAGATCCTAATCATCACCCCGAGATGACATACATGCTTTGCTCCCAGTTCAGGAGGTACGCCGCATGTCTTCAACAGCAGGCACTTTCATTCCTTCCCGTGTGCCAAGTTCACCTATGAGGAGAGTCCCTTAATAAGCAGGACTCAGGCAGCCCAGTAGCCAGGGCCTGTGGACGTCTTTCCACCTCTGAGATAGTGAATTCAAGTGAGCTCGGCTCATCACTGTTTATGAACCTCACAATCCTCTTCCTAGTCCTGGGGGACACAGCCATAGCCTCCTCAACCTTCCAATCCTCAGTTCAAACAGCATCTCTGGGCACTCTATGCCCCACAACCCTGTCAGATCTTCCTTATAGTACTGATCACTATCCAAAACCATTGGCTCTACTGACGATGTGTTGGTTTTCTGTGTTATTCAGAAGAACATATATTCTACAAGAGTAGAATCCTTGCCCATCTTATTTGCTGATATATATCCAATGCCTAGAAAAGTGCCCAGCACACATCTGTGGAATGAATAACAATATGCCAGGTCCCCGACCTCCTCCTTTTCTTATACTGTCCACCGTTCTTCTGCCACCAACCCCACCCAGAATGGACCTAACTCAGGGATGGAAAATGGCAAAGAGTCTTTCATTCTTTCAAGCTAAGCCCACAACAGAACAAAACTCAAGTTAATTTTTAAATCACTTATTACATATATTCGTACAGATATGTCTTATAGTGTGAGGATTATTTTAAAGGAAGAAAGTTGATTAGAGACTAAGCTGGACCACATCACAAAACTGATCTGAATTCAGTGATTTTCAGAATGATGACTCAGACTTGGCTTAAGGTTGCTTTTGCTTCTGTTTGTTACACAACTAGCCAACAAGCAGTGAAAAGAATATACACAAGAATAAAGATACAGATGAGTAGAATATTCCTGTTGCCTTCTTAATTCCTCACAGGGAAGCCCCCAGAATTTAGTGATTTCATCAGGTCAAGTAGAGTAAGGAGAGGTCAGCCCAGTGGTGCAGGAATTAAGTGTGCACATTCTGCTTCGGTGGCACGGGGTTCACCAGTTTCTCTCCCGGGTGCGGACATGGCACCGCTTGGCACATCATGCTGTGGTAGGCATCCCACATATAAAGTAGAGGAAGATGGGCATGGATGTCCGCTCAGGGCCAGTCTTCCTCAGCAAAAAAGAGGAGGATTGGCAGCAGATGTTAGCTCAGGGCTAATCTTCCTCAAAAAACAGAAACGAGGGGCTGGCCCCATGGCCGAGCGGTTAAGTTCTTGCACTCTGCTGCAGGCGGCCCAGTGTTTCATCAGTTCAAATCCTGGGCGTGGACATGGCCCTGCTCATCAAGCCACACTGAGGCAGCATCCCACATGCCACAACTGGAAAGACCCACAGCTAAGAATGTACAACTATGTACTAGGGGGCTTTGGGGAGAAAAAGGAAAAAAATAAAATCTTAAAAAAACAAAAAACAAAAACAAGTAGAGTAAGGAGTCCACGGAGACAGAAGAGCCCAGAATCTCCGTTCATTGACTTGCATAGGAACCTCCTTAACCCCACAGGGAGATTATTGCACAAGCTACATACATCTGCACTCTATTCTAACAGCACCAATGGGCCAGCTGCCGGTGTGGGGAACTAGGCCTGGCCATGACCCACCATCAGGATTACATTAGAGAGTAGCTTGGTATCATCAAAAAAAAATGTTATTAGGGGCTGGCCCCATGGCCGAGTGGTTAAGTTCGCGTGCTCCGCTGCAGGTGGCCCAGTGTTTCGTCAGTTCAAATCCTGGGCGCGGACATGGCACTGCTCATCAAACCACGCTGAGGTTGCATCCCACATGCCACAACTAGAAGGACCCACAACGGGGAATATACAACTAGGTACCGGGGGGCTTTGGGGAGAAAAAAGAAAAAATAAAAATAAAAAATAAATAAAAAGATTGACAAAGCTTTAAAAAAAATGTTATTAGATTGTTTCAATCCTGATCTATTGTTTAAACAAGGAGAGTAATGCCCTGTGGAAGACAGAAAGAAGATGCTTTCAAACGTATGAAGTGGTTTTGTTTAAAGACTTGGAGAAGAGTCGAAGTTGACTGTGCAGAGGGGAGTAACACAAAAGCAAGCCTGGCTCAAAAGGAGGCTGTGGGCAGGGGTTTACCTCAAGAGACTAGAGCCATCTGGTGGAGAATATTGAAAGCAACCAAGAGTAATAATAAAGTCAGTGAAAATCTGCTAGTGAAATGAAATCTCAGAAGTGGTGACTGGAAGAGACCCTTTATTTTCACATATGATGAAATTGAGACCCAGCAAATTTCAGTGACTTGCCTAAGCTGAAAGAATTAGATATGCATTATTAAATTGGCCACCTTCAGATATGATTTAAGTCCAATATGAACCAAAAAGTGGAGAAACTGGTTTTAACGAGCCTCAATTATCAGGGGCTTTGTACTCCACCCTAAAAGTTTTCAATCTTGCCTCTCTCTTAACCCAGGAATCTATAAAGGATCAATCGTGATCTCTTAGTCAATCTTGATTCTCCACCGG
This sequence comes from Equus quagga, assembly GCF_021613505.1. Classification (NCBI taxonomy): domain Eukaryota; kingdom Metazoa; phylum Chordata; class Mammalia; order Perissodactyla; family Equidae; genus Equus; species Equus quagga. The sequence continues at coordinate 12,938,544 of NC_060288.1, read as the reverse complement.
GTTGATCTCTAAGATCACATGGCCAAATTCCCAGCTATTTGTCACAACTTCCCTGCCCAGCCTGAAGGACTCCCAAGAGGGAGAGAAACAGAGGCGGCAGCACGGCTCCTAGAGTTAGGATTGCGTTCTCAACACTACACCTTATCATTAGCGGCAATAATAAAATTCCAGATAAACTTCTCTTCAGTCAAGGAGTAGATGAGACTGTCCTACCTCACCTGCAGAAGAATTATGAATATTTACCTTGTTCTGATTTAGTTTAAGAAGAGGTGTCTTTGGACCTGGAACTTGTAGAATGGATCTGCTGTAGACATGCTTTTGTACACATGTGGGCATAGGTTTGTTCCTAACACAAGTAGGGCATACAGGCTATTATGCAGAGAAATAAACACCACTACTTGTATCTGTATAGATACTCTCTGAAACCCAGTCTTAAAGGTAAACACAACCAAAAGAAAAAGACGAAAGGAAACCAAAACACTCAGGATTCCTACCTACAACCCATGAAATCCACTCAGGCTAGTCTAAGCAGAAAAGGAACTTGCTCAAGGTTATTAAACAGCGAACAGAGTTACTGGGAGGGATAGAAGGCCAGACACTGAAGCTACATAGGAGGAATAACACTCAACTACACTCTGGAAGCTGGTGAACTTCCGTTGCCACACTGCTTAGTCCCTATGCCTCTTGAGACTGAACATTAAAAAGCTCCACATTGCTTTCCCCAAGGAACCAGCCATCTGTCACCATGCTAGCCAAAAGACCAATTCCACCATGGAGCAGAATTACTATGCACTCACCAAAATCCATGACAAGACTATATTTCCCAGCCTCCTTAAGTGCTGGGTGTGGCATGTGACGGAGGTCTGGCCAATAGAATGCAGGTAGGAGAGAAGTACATCACTTCCAGGGAGAATCTGTAGAAACCTCCTACAAGCGGTCCTCTCTTGCCTCTTCCTCTGCTTGAGTCCCTGAGAGACCACATGAAAGGTTGCTGTACCAGGAATTCCCACCTCGGACTTGGATGTGAGTGAGAAATAAATGTATATTATGTTTCAGTGCTGAGAATGTGGGATTTATCTGCTACAGCAGCTACTGTTACCCTAAGGAAACCACTCATGTTGCTCACTTCTAAATTAAGTCTTATATGGACCCATCCAATTGGAAGGATCAAGGTTATATGCTGCACCCTAGCTTCAAGAGAGCTTGGGAATGCAAGTTTTCTGACGTCGTTCTTGTGAAAGCAGGATTCTGAATGTGAACAGTTACCAAGATGTGGAGAGAATACTTAGAGCATTGATAAATGAAATATGATCCCTACAGAAATGAACAAACAGTTCACAGAAAATGAAGCCCAAATGGCCAGTAAACCTATGAAAGGATTGTCAGTTTCACTAGTATTCATGGAAATGCAAATTTATACCCCCAAAAAATAGACCATTTTATAACCGTTGGATTGCACATCTTTAATTACTTATAAATTAATGATGTGGAGAAATGGGCCCTCTCATATCACCTTGGTCAAAGTGTAAAGTATTGCCAACCATCATGGAGAGCAATATTGGACACTATATAAGTTGAAGATGTGTAACATGACAACACATTCAGCAAGGCTGCTTCTAGACCTGTATCTTAGCAATGGAGTGTTTCACACCAACAGATAAATGCTTCAGCTCAGAAGTGACACATATCGTTTTTACTCACAGCCCATTGGCCAGAACTAGTCACATGGCCCTGCCTTACTGCAAGAGGAAAGGAAGAGTATTCCTCCCACATGTCCAGAAGGGGGAAGAAAACTGGAGATCACTTCGTACTAGAAGTCTCTACCATTGACATTTCAAAGAACACCAACGTTGAAGCCTTTCTTGCAGGAATCAGCAAAGAAAGTCTGACTGTGAGACATTCTCACAATGCAGAGACTTGTTGTCATTGAAGGACTGCAAGAACTTTTTTTTTTGAGGAAGACTAGCCCTGAGCTAACATCTTCCGCCAGTCCTCCTCTTTTTGCTGAGGAAGACTGGCCCTGAGCTAACATCTATGCCCACCTTCCTCTACTTTATATGTAGGACGCCTACCACAGCATGGTATGCCAAGCGGTCCGCACCTGACATCTAAACCGGCGAACCCTGGACCACCAAAGGAGAATGTGCAAATTTAACCACTGCACCACCAGGCCAGCCCCGCAAGAACTTTTTATTGAAACAGAACCCATAGTTGATGAAAAGGAAATTTTTGTAGAACTAAATTTAAGAAAGGTGAAAAGTAAATTCCACTGATGAGATCAGAGTGATTCATCCTTTACCCAACTTATAGACTCAGTCTATGATGACATCTTTCCATCTGCCATATCTGAGGGTCCCAAGATTTACATGTAAAACCACTTCTCAAGAACTCTTGATCAACAATAACAGCATCTTGTTTGTTTACTATGGTCCATCCCGGGAAGGCTTCTTGATATCTACATTTTGGAAAGCAGCCAACAGGTAGCAGTGATGAGGGCTATGATGGGTATAGATACAATCATCCAGATAGTCCAAGTTCAGACAGGTCTGCATCATTGCATCCATGCAATCTCCTAGACAATTCCAGTAAACAAACAAACAAAAAATCTGCTTCCACCTCTATTACAGTTCAAAGGAAGGTGATGTTTTCATACCAGTACCTTGCTTAACACCTGGCACAAAGACACTTGATGAATGTGTGTTAAATGAATCAATCAATCCATTAATCAATCTGGATAATCATATGCATATCATTCATATATGGTTTGCAAACTAAATTCCATAAACACGCAGCCAGTAAAATCACTACCAGAGCTAAATAGTTGTATATGTACAAGAAATTTTTGTCCAAATGCCAAGGGGAGATGGAGGAGGAAGATGGGAAATATCCCAGCTGGCATGGCTGTATACATCCCACTGCCAAAGAAAGCACAGAGGCAGAAATGGATCTTTATGCCAACTCAGTGAATTCAGACGCTAGGAGAGTTCATCCCAACTCTCCTCCTGAATGACTGAGGTGAATCGTTTATTCTCTCTGTGTTTCTGTTTTGCCATCTTTAACAAGCAAGGTGAGACAGAGAGGACTGACGTTCTGATCAGCTCCTCAGGCATGCAGAAAGGAAGAGCTTATCTTGCTGAATAATGCTAGATCCCAGCTTTAAAGGCTCAGATTTTCCTCCCTGATTTGGGAGTTGAGGTAATGATCCATGCAGAAGAGAAATCACAAACTTACCCATGTAAAACACACATACACTCCAAGGTCTAAGAAGTTTAAGTCAAAATCCATCTTGATCTTTGGAGGAAGCAGTCTGAAAAAAATTTTCAAGATTGTAGAAGGATCATAGCCAAGCAGAATTTTGTTGTTAGTGCCATTGAGTCAATTCCAACTCTTAGAGACCCTGTATACAGCAGAGTGGAAGCCTGCCCGGACTTTTTGCGTCATCCTCTCACCTTCCAGCACCCTGTCAGACAATGCTTCACTGCTGTTCATAGGGTTTTCATGGCCAATTTTTTGGAATTAGGTGGCCATGTCCTTCTTCCTAGTCTGTCTTAATCTGGAAGACTCCACTGAAACCTGTCCACAATGGGTGACCCTGCTGGTATTTGAAATCCCAGGGGCATAGCTTTCAGCATCATGGCAACATGCAGTTGCCACAGTGTGACAATTGACAGATGGGTGATGTGGTTCCCTGATGGGGAAACAAACCCCGGGCCCCAGTGGTAAGAGCGCTGAATCTTAACCACTAAACCACCAGGGCTGGCTTCAAGCAGACTCCTATCTATTAATGGATATCTGCCCCAGGAGGATGCAGGCAGGACAATAGATGTGGTTACTATGATAAAACAGCAAAGGGAGGATCCCGGAAACATCCTCGCTCAACTCAGATGGCACCGACACAAAATTTGAAGCAATCCAAGTTTCTTTTCAGATGCCTTCTTCTCACTTGTTCTCTTTCTTAATCTAGTTTGCTACTTTGGGTTCCCCTTCTTCCCCTGGCTTCCTCCTAGATTTTATGTCTATTAGAGTTTTCCTTAGTCAAAGAAAAGTCAGCCAAAACCACCCATATTATTATAGTTACCACCTACTGAGTACTTAGTATGTGTCCAACACAGTGCTAGCACTTTGCGTACATCTTTCTTTACATCCCACTCTAAGAGAAGCATTGTTATTCCCTTTGAATAAATGAAGGACCGAGGTTCAAAGAGCTGAATTAAGTATTAGAGCTCACAGAGCTGGGATGATGCAAAGCCGGATTCCAGCCTTCTCTTTTCAGCATGTCAGTGGCTCTTCCTTCTCATTCATGAGTTGGGAAATTGACTGTTATCCTCAGGTAGCTTTGCACTTTAAAAGAGCATCGCCCCATGTTGGGGGTTTTGTTTTCTCAACTGAGCCCTCGTCTTTTAGTGACATCTACTGAAATATTTCCAGATGAAATAATATGATGCCCAAATAACCTCGAGGGTGGTAAGAGATGAAGCAACATTAGCCAGAGTAGAAAACTATTGACATTGGGGGATTATATTATTTTTAAATATATTGTTTTATAATATATTGGAATTTTTCCAAAATAAAATGCTAAAAGAACAACAGAAGAAAGAAACTGAGTCGAAACTATCAGCACATGAAATTTAAAACAAAATCAGAAAACATCATATTCTGAAAATTAAGCTAACAAACATTAACATAAAATGGGTGATATTAGTTCTCAATGAAATATCCCAATCTTTCGATTGCAAATATATTTCTCCCCTGGTCTATGGAAAGGCATCATATAGACATAACTGAAGTATTTATCACATGTTAATGATGTGCATCTATCATTGGTTGAGTTGTAGTCTGCAAAACATGTAGAAAAGGAGTGAAACATTAAAAATGTGTCCATCTTATTTTCAAGGAATAAGGGTTCCTTCCTAGACGGAGGATCTGTATGATAAAGGAATGGCCAAGCTCTCACAATCCAGTGACAGAAGCCCCCAAATCATCCAAATCCTCGCTCTGGCTTTGCAGATCAAGTAAACATCTGGTACCAGTTTAGTGTCATGAAAGAGGCAATATACCATAGGATTCAATTACTGAGTGACGTCAGTGAAAATGGTGGCGTAGGGGAATTAAAAGTCCATCTCTCCAAAGAAGCAGTGAATAAAGTGGCAAAATTTGTTAGAAACAAGTTTTTTAGAATGCTGGAATCTAATCAGCTTATAGTAACCAGGGGTCATTTAATCAAGAAAGAACAGCTGAAACTCAGGAAGAGAGCTTTCTGGCATTTTTAACTCACCCTGGCCCCATCCTTCACTCTCCAGCGTGGCAGTGGCCTTGAAGGCAGCAGCCCACCTTCCCAGGACAGGCACCTAGTACTGGGGGGAGCAGAGCAGACCTTGTTCTTAAAGACTGTAGTTGTTTGTCTTGACCTGTCTAGTGGTTCCCTGAAGAACTAGCCCACAGGGCTTGCCCTTATTTCAGAACCTTCCCAGGACTAAAGCAGCGACCTGGAGGGGAGACAGTCCAGCAGGCTGGGGCGGGGGTCATTTGTTTGAAAACATTTAAAGGATAAATGTATTCGCTGATGCCACCTGAGGCAAGAGACAAAAGTTGAAATAAATACACAAACAATAGCTTGAGAGGAAAGGCTGAGGTGTGAACTGCTTTGGAGAATAGGGGCTTTGAAAAGCTCCCACCTAGTCCCAGGAATCTAGCGGTCCATGCACATGCCCGAGCCTGGACACGTGCTCAGAAAAGACCCGAGAAAGCTCTAAGCTCTCACCAAAGACCCGAGAAAGCTCTAAGGTCTCACCTCTGGCTGACGTTCAGGCTCCACATGGGCAGGAAGTGAGGGCTAAAGCAGAGCTGTGAACTACCTGGCTGAGCACTGAAGGACGCCCCAACACACAGATCCCATCTCCGAAGAAGGGGGGACTTTTGCTATGGTTCCAGGCGTTTAAAGCCATCTCTGTAGAATCACTATTTGACCACTGAAATAATAGAACAACGCGTGAGGAAGAATACAGGCTTATAAAATTAGTTCATAAAAGTCACTCAGCAAACAACAACTACAACAAGCAGCAGCAAAATACCCTGGGTAGTGGGAGAATCTGATTTGCAGAGTTGCCACATTCTAATATTCCAAATGTTCAGTTTTCAATAAAAAATTACAAGACATGAAAAGAAATAAGAAATAAAGCCAATAAACAGGAAATAAGGAAATTAACAGAAACTGTCCCTCAGGAAGCCCAGGCATCGGACTTACTAGACAAAAACTTTATATTAACTATGTTAAATATGCTCAAACAGGCACAGGAAACAATGTAAAGAGAACTAAAGGAAACTGAGAGACTATCTCACTAGACAGAGAATATCAATGAACATCTAGAAATTATAAAAAGAAACCAAATAGAAATTCTGGAGTTAAAAAATAAAATACAATAATGAAATGAAAAATACCATCATTAGTCATTAGGGAAATGCAACTGAGAACCACAATGAGATACCACTTCACACCTACTGTGATGGCTATAATAAAAAAAAAAAAAAAGGAGAGAGAAATGACAAGTTTTGGCAAGAATGTGAAGACACTGGAACCTTCATACATTGCTAGTGGAAATGTAAAATGGGGTAGCTGCTGTGTACAACATAGTTTTTCAAAAAGCTACACATAGAATTACCATACAACCCAGCAATTCCACTCCTAGGTATATAGCTTTGAGAACTGAAAATGTATGCTGAAGTAAAAAACTGTACAGAAGTGTTCATAATACCATTATTCATAACAGCCAAGAGGTAGAAACAACTCAAAAATCATTAACGAATGAAGAGATAGACAAAATGTGGTGTATCCATACAATGGAATATTATTCAGCCATTAAAAGGTGTGAAGTACTGATACGTGCTACAATTTGGTGAACCCTGAAAACTAATGAAAGAAGTAAGACACGAAGGCCTCGTATTGTATGATTCCATTTATATGAAATGTCCAGAATAGGAAAATCCACAAACAGAAAGCAAATTAGTGGTTGCTGGAGGCTGAGGGAAAGAGAAAATGGGGAATGACTCTGTAATGGGTATGGAGTTTCTTTTTGGAGTGATGAAAATATTCAGAATTACATAGTGGTGATGGTTGCACAACCTTGTGAATGTACTAAAAGCCACTAAATGGTACACTTTGAAATGGTTAAAATGGTGAATTTATATTATGTGAATTTTACCTCAATTTTAAAAATGTGTGTGTGTGTGTGCAGTATTTCCCCCTTATCTGTAGGGGATACATTCCAAGCCCCCCAGTGGATGCCTCGAACCACGGATAGTACCAAACCCTATATCTACTATGTTTTTTTCCTATACATACATAGCTAAGGTAAAGTGTATTTTATAAATTAGGCAGTATAAGAGATTAACAGCAGTAACTAAAGGCAAGATAGAACAATTATAACAATACACTGTATTAAAAGTTACCGTAGATCTTAGCAACCTCAGCATATGATTTTTTTCTTTCCTTGTTAAGTCAAGAACTTTCCCCTTATCACTTAAAGATAGCACTTTACAGCTTCTCTTTGGCATATCCAAATTGCCACCATCACTCCTCTTGAGCTCTGTAGCCGTTATTAAGTAAAATAAGGGTGACTTCAACATATGCATTGCGATACCGCAACAGTCGATCTGATAACCCAGATGGCTGCAAAGTGACTCACGGGTGGGTAGCTTACACAGTGTGGATAAACCGGACAAAGATATGATTCACTTCCAGGAGTGGGATGGCCCAAGATTTCATCATGCTGCTCAGACCAGCATACAATTTAAAACTTGTGAATTCTTTATTTCTGGAATTTTCCATTTAATATTTTCAACCTTGGTTGACCACAGGTAACTGAAACTGCAGAAAGTGAAACCATGGATAAGGGGAGACTACCGTATACCATAGGATTAAGTTACACAAACTATGGTCAGTCCATAGACTGGATTTGACATCCAGCTCCACCAGCTAGGTGAATGAGAGAAAAAATTTAACCTCTGACTATGGGGATAATAAGGTCTGCCTCGTAGAGTTGTTGTAAGGATTAAATGAACCAATGAAAGTAAAAAACATATCGTGTGCCCACAAACATAGTAAGCTCTCAATAAATAGGGTAAACCATAAATAAATGCAGAGATAATAGATACCTATGTAGTTAGAGAGAGACAGTGAGAGAGAAGAAAGATAAATAGACTCCTACTGGGAAGAATGTGCTAATCAGCCCACAGGAACTTTCCCATCTTGAAACTAAACTAGTAGGAATTTTGTAATTTATCAATCATTCTTCTTTAGATTTGCCTAGCATGACTCAGTCCCCTAAAGGCAAAACACCTGATAAAATGACATAATAAAGTCATTGAATTAAAATGTTGAGAGCCTGTTCACACACACACACACACCCCTGAGAGCCTGGCTGACATCTACTAGTTCATCTCTAAAGCAGCATCAGCAGTGACTGGGGAAAGCTATTTGTTGCAAGGGAAGACAAATCTTGTGAATTTCCACTTCGTGCAATGCGTTCACCAAAATTACAGTTCCACATAACTTTCAGTCTCTTTGCCCATACAAATCTTTCCAAGGCCAACTCACATCTCACTTCAAGGAGCCTCTCCAATCACTCAATCTGAAGATTCCTCCTCTTGCAATGAGCTTCTAAGAAAAAAGAAAGAAAGGAAGGAGGGAAGGAAGGAAAGAAAGAAAGAGAGAAGAGGCAGTAACTCAAAAATCTCAATGGTCTACCACAACCTCTTTCCTTTCACATCACTTTCTCAAATTCCTCCCATCTCAGTACAAGGGTTCTTTGACCTCATCAACATCCCCAGCACATTGACGCGTCTACGTTCATTTTATCCAGCACGTCCTTCCTCCTGCAGCTTCGATTCTGGGGTCTAACACTGAATTTGCTCTCTTGCAAATACCTTCGATTCCTTGACCTCCTCCTTTCAAATCAAAACCCTAACTATGCACAGATCCAATATCACCTGCCCCCCTGGGCCTCAACCTGAAACATTAGTTGTTGCTGGAGAAAAACACCCTATTAGACAGAACTACCATCAAATTTATAGTGACAAACCTTAAATTTACACTCGACCATACCCTAAATCTTTCTAATTTTCTCTGCTAAGCCCTTCTCCCATTTTGCATTATTTCATACCTCTCTTCTCCACTAACACTCTGACTTCCTCCTTTCCTTTTCCCCTCAGCTGATGATCATTCCTCCCACTTCCTCACAAATACAGAGCCCAACGCGCAAGACCCTCATCCTTCAGCTACCAATTCTCCATCTGCAACTGTGTTCTTCTTTTTCCTTCCGTTACTCAGAGGAAGTGTCTTTCCCTTAATGAAACTTATATTTCTCCATATCTGCTCTAGACTGAATCTTCTTTCCTCTCAAGGCCTTACTGTACCCCCAAGGTGTTAATATGGCTATTTCTGAGTGATTATGGGTGATCTGGTTGGTGTTTTTTTTTTCTTTCATTTATCTGTATTACAGAAGTTACCATGGCTTACTTATACAATTTTTTGAAAGAAGAATCTAAGAAAAGGTATGCTCCATTGTCATCTAAAAGTTCAGACACACTTGGAGATGCATTTGCCATTGGAATCAACATTCAGCCACCATTTGGTAATTTTAGGGTAGGACTAGAAACTAAATTCTGCCCACGAAGAAGCTAGATGAGCCAGAGTCTTGGGGAGATCATATTAAGTGCTACAGAATGTAATAACTATGTCTTGATGGGTCGTGTATCTGAAGCCTCTCCCATAGCCGATTTAATTGTCACTAATTTTCTAATTTACCTTAATCATAAGAACGGAGTTGGAGAGGTTACCTAATCACTGATCTCTAAAAGAGAAGTGAATTCAAAAGGAGTCAGACAGCGCTGGAGAGGAGCAGTGTGGGAGGGTTTACCTCCGCTGAGCCACTTTTCTCGTCAGTGAATGGCACAGTCAAATTACAGGGGAAAGTGACAGGAATTCGGCTAAATTCCAACTCCCAGTGTCAGAAGGTTATTCATCAAGCCTACAGCAGCGGCTCTCCTTTGGCAAGGGATGTTCCTTCTAATTATGTATTGCTCCCTGTGGGCCACCCAGCAGGACCTTTATTTTCTCCACAGTTTTAGTCAGCCATCCACTGTTAACGAGAAGATCAGATCTAGAAGTCTGTAAATGCACTCTCCATTCTTTCTCCTAATCACGCAGCAGGCACCTTAGGAGCTCACTAATGAGGTGCCCGCCCAGCTAACTAGCAAGCTGGCCGGCTCCTGTTCTTAATTTAAGATCACTTCCAAAGTGGGATTTTTTACTTCAAAAACATAGGCCGGTTCAATACACTGAAATATATAACTTTTCGGCAACTTTCCAGTAAAACTTTATCTAAATTAGGCAAAGTTAAAATTGAGTAACTTAATTATAATAAAATTGAAGAAATGCCCAGCCAATGAGGAATTCAAATGGGCACAAATTCAGTACCTGGGGACTTTACTCTCTATCTCCGGAGACTGAGCCTTCATGTGTCTTTCTAGTATCAAAATGTTATCCTTCTGATGTTTCTTCCTTGAACAACTTCAAAATAGGATTCAGACTCTGAAGCAAGTGTTAGATTGAACCTCATGAAGCTGCTGATCTTTGATGATTTTTGACCTACAATCGTGGCACTTCCATACAATTCAACATAATGTAAGAGCCTCAGAGGTTTTTTGAAGGGGGTTGAGTTTTTTCAAACATAAAAATAAATAATTATAATAATAATAATTGCAGTGGTTAACATATTATTGAGCTCTTTCTATATGCCAAGCCCTATGCTGATATATATACTTGTTCATTTAACCCTTATAACATTTAACACTCTCATTTCACAGATGTGAAAACTGAAGCATAAACTGGTCAGGTCTCTCAGTGTCACAGACTGGCAAAGGCTAGATGCAAACACAGGCTTGTCTGACTGCATGGTTGGTAACCACTGCACTGTACTTCCTGCAAAGTTTCTATTGATGATAAGTGGGGAAATAAAGTAAAAAACTCCCTCTGATTCCACATGCTTTTCTAGCTATTTGAATTTCTGCTTTTTCACTTAGGCCCTATAAAGGATAAAGTCACACATGGGTACTAATAGTGAGCCTACTGTATGCAACAGACTTCTTAAATTCAGGATTTGCAGCTCTTGATAAGCTCAGTTATGCTGTATTGCTTATAATTAAGAATCTACTAAGCTTTTCACCAGGTTAAGAGACTAGAAAATAGAAGACAGAGAGAGAGAGAGAGCACAGGCATGTATACAGGTGTGTTTATGCACTATGTGTCTGTGTAAGTGTGTGCTATGTATGTAAATTATGCTGTGATGCTGTGGTGTAGACAAAGACGCTTGATAGATTAACTAGAATACTGAAGATTTCTAGTTTTGTTATAGGGCAGACTCAATATTCTGAAAACATCTCCTACCATTAACACAGAGGAATGCCACTTGAAACATCCTTTTGAATGCATAGCTAAGCTCATAAGAAAGTAATAGAAACTCCCAAACACCAGAAATGCAAAACAAAGCACCATATGAGTGAGCTATTGTGGCAGCTAACCTGGACTGATAGGGTATATTTGCACTTTGACTAATCTAGGGAATTGGGTTTGGTTTGGTTTTGTTGTTTCAAATTTGCAGGCATATAATTATTCACAGTATTCCTTTATTATTCTTTTAATGTCCATAGGCCATGTAGTGATATCCCCTCTATTCAACCATTTCTAAGCATCAGAATTCCCATTTATTAAATAGGGACGAATCTAGACAACTGAGTTTTAGTGTGCATGTGGTGATAAAGCAAAAAGCTTGGAGACGGTGGCAAATAGAGAGTTGAAACTGGGCCACCCTCTCTCTGTTGCCCCAAATGAAGCACAGTAAAGGAATGGACTAGAAAAATCTCTCTCCTTGGCATAAGGAGACGGTGTGGAAGCTTATCTCTTTTGGCCTAGATTCTGAGTAGGAAAAAAAAAATGGAGTTTCCTCATTGGAAATTCAATGATGGATCAATGTCACATGAGAGTCCACAAACTCCCAATCCAAAATATTGACACATAAATAGCTCGTAGGATGGTTATATAATGCAGCACCTGACAGAAGAAAACCACACAGGAGGGCCACACATTTACCACTATTCTCACAAATAAAATCCTACTAGAGATGAACTCATAATATAAAATCACAAAACTCATTGCTTAATAATCCATCATAAACAAGAGCCAGCAGAGGTACCAAGCACATAACGATAAGTTCAAGTGGAGGGAGATTAGACCCTCAGAACTTCAGATAATTGAACAATTAATCAAATGAGGGCTATAAAATGACTAAAGACATTTCAAAAAGGAATTAAAACAGAAAAGAAGATAAGACTACAGAAAAAACTTCTAGAAATGAAAATGTAGTCACTGAAACTAAAAACCCACTAGTCAAATTAGGCAGCAGATTAGATGTAGCTGAAGAGGGAAATAGATTATAGAACTAAGGAAATTACTCAGACTGTGATAGAGATAAAAGATAGAAAATAGTAAAGAGAGGTTAAGAGACACAGAGGATAGAATGAAAAGATGAACATATGCCTAATAGGAATTCCCAAAGAAACACAGAGATATAAGAAAGGTAATATTTAAAGAGACATGCTGAGAATTTTCTAGAATTAATGAAAGACACGAATTATCAGATTCATGAAGCACAAAAAGGACCAAGCAGAAAATATAGAAATAAATCTACACCTCATCACTTTACAGTAAACTGCAAAATACCAAGTCAAAGAAAATACTTTAAACCCCAGGAGAAAGAAGAGATTACCTATAAAGGAATGACAAAGAGCAGACTTCTCAACAACAATAGAAACAAAACAATAGAATATCATCAAAGTGAAAAAGAAAATTATTATCACCAAGAACTCTACACAGATGGAGAACTAAGCTATCACTAAAGAGTGAGGGCAAACCAAAGACATTTTAAGGCAAACAAAGAATGAGAGAGTTGACTTCTGCCAAAATTTGACTGAAAGGAATTGTAAAGAATGTAATTTAGGAAGAAAGAAAAGGAACCAGTGGCAAAAAATGGGCAGTGGGGGGCAGCCTGGTGGCATAGAAGTTAAGTTCACACACTCTCCTCTAGAGGCCTGGGCTTCCCAGGTTTGGATCCCAGGGACAGACCTACACACTGCTCACCAAGCCATGCTGTGGCCGTGTTCCATAAACCACCTGCGCCACTAGTTCTCAGGCCTTCACACTCGGACTACATTACACCCCTGGCTTTCCTGGTCTCCAGGTGATGGATTGTCTTTTCATTTGGTTCCTGGTTTCCTTTGCCTTGCAGAAGCTCTTTAGTCTGATGAAGTCCCACTTAATTTTTCTTTTGTTTCCCTTGCCCAAGTAGACATGGTATTCGAAGAGATGCTGCTAAGACCAATGTCAAAGAGTGCACTGCCTATATTTTCTTCTAGGAGTTTTATGGTTTCATGTCTTACCTTCAAGACTTTAATCCATTTTGAGTTAATTTTTATGTATGGTGAAAGATAATGGTCTAGTTTCATTCTTTTTCATGTGGCATTCCAGTTCTCAACACCATTTATTGAAGAGACTTTCCTTTCTCCATTGTATGTTCTTGGCTCCTTTGTCGAAGATTAGGTGTCCACAGATGTGTGGTTTTGTTTTTGGGATTTCAGTTCTGTTCTATCGATCTGTGTGTCTGTTCTTATACTGGTACCATGCTGTTTTGATTACTATAGCTTTGTAGTGTATTTTGAAGTCAGAGATTGTGATGCCTCCAGCTTTGTTCTTTTTTCTCAGTACTGCATTAGCTACTTGGGGTCTTTTGTTCCCCCATATGAATTTTAGGAGTCTTTGTTCTATTTCTGTGAAGAATGCCATTGGCATTCTGATCGGGATTGCATTGAATCTGTAGATTGCTTTAGGTAGTATGGACATTTTAACTCTTTTTAGTCTTCCAATCCATGTGCATGGAATATCTCTCCATTTATTTATGCCATCATCGATTTCTTTCAATAATGTCTTATGGTTTTCATTGTATAGGTCTTTTATCTCCTTGGTTAAATTTATTCCTAGATATTTTACTCTTTTTGTTGCAATTGTAAATGGGATTGTATTCTTGAGTTCTCTTTCTGTTAGTTCATTATTAGAGTATAGAAATGCAACTTATTTTTGTAAGTTGATTTTGAACCCTGCAACTTTGCTGTAGCTGTTGATTATTTCTAATAGTTTTCTGAAGGATTCTTTAAGACTTTCTATACATGCAGTCACATCATGTGAAAACAGCAAAAGTTTCACTTCTTCCTTGCCAATTTGGATATCTTTTATTTCTTTTTCTTGCCAAATTGCTCTGGCCAAAACCTCCAGTACTATTTTGAATAAGAGTGGTGAGAGTGGACACCCTTGTCTTGTTCCTGTTCTCTGAGGGATGGCTTTCAGTTTTTGCCCATTGAGTATGATGTTAGCTGTGGGTTTGTTGTATATGGCCTTTATTATGTTGAGGTACTTTCCTCCTACATCCATTTTATTGAGAGTTTTTATCATAAATGGATGTTGGATCTTGTCAAATACCTTCTCTGCATCTGTTGAGATGATCATGTTGTTTTTATTCCTCATTTTGTTAATGTAGTGTATCATATTGATTGATTTGCAGATGTTGAACCATCCCTGTGTCACTCCTATAAATCACAGTTGATCATGGTATATAATACCTTTAATGTATTGCTGTATTTGGTTTGCCAATATTTTGTTGAGAATTTTTGCATCTATGTTCATCAGCAATAATGTCCTGTAATTTTTCTTCTTTGTGTTGTCCTCGTCTGGCTTTGATATCAGGGTAATCTTAGCCTTGTAGAATGTGTTAGGTAGTGTTCTGCCTTCTTCAATTTTTCAGAATAGTTTGAGAAGGATAGGTATTAAATCTTCATGAATGTTTGGTAGAATTCTACAGAGAAACCATCTGGTCCTGAACTTTTATTTTGGCTGGGGTGGGGGGGGCGTTTGATTACTGTTCCAATATCTTTACTTGTGTTTGGTCTATTCAGATTCTCTATTTCTTCTTGATTCAGTTTTGGGAGGTTGTATGAGTCTAAGAATTTATCAATTTCTTCTAGATTGTCCAATTTGTTGACATATGTTTTTTTGTAGTATGCTCTTATAATCCTTTGTATTTCTGTGGTATCCATTGTAATTTCTCTTGTTTCTCTTCTAATTTTATTTATTTGAGACTTCTCTCTTTTTTCCTTAGTGAGTCTGGCTAAGGGTTTGGCAGTTTTGTTTATCTTATCAAAGAACCAGCTCTTTTTTCATCAATCCTTTCAACTGTTTTTTTTTTGTTTGTTTCAATTTCATTTATTTCCACTCTAATTTTTATTATTTCTCTCCTTCTGCTGATTTGGGCTTTGTTTGTTCTTCTTTTTCTAGTTCTGTTAGGTGTCATTTAAGATTGCTTAATAGAGATTTTTCTTTTTGTTATGGTGGCTCTGTATTGCTATGAATTTCCCCCTTAGGACTGCTTTTGCTGTGTCCCATATGAGTTGGTATGGTGTATTTTCATTTTCATTTGTCTTCAGCATTTTTCAATTTCTCCTTTAATTTCTTCATTGACCAATTGCTTGTTCAGTAGCATATTGCTTAGTCTCCACATACTTGTCACTTTCCCAGCTTTTTTCTTGTAGTTGATTTCTAGTTTCATAGCATTATGGTCAGAATAGATGCTTGATATGATTTCAACCTTCTTAAATTTATTGAAAGTTGACTTGTTTCCCAACATATGGTCTCTCTTTGTGAACATTCCATGTGCATTTGAGAAGAATCCGTATTCTACTGTTTTTGGATGGATATATATTTATATGTATTTATATATGTATAAATATATATAAATTTATATATATTTATATATCCATATATATATGGATATATGGATATGGATATAAATCCATATTATGTATACATGCTATATATTTCTATTAAGTCCATCTGGTCTAGTTTTTTGTTTAGATCCACTGTTTCCTTGTTGACTTTCTGTCTGGAATCTATCCACTGATGTAAGTGGGGTGTTAAGGTCCTCCACTGTTATTGTGTTGCTGTTCATTTCTCCTTTTAGGTCTGTTCATAGTTGCTTTATGAACCTTGGTGTTCCTGTGTTATGTGCATATATATTTATAAGTGTTATGTCCTCTTGGTGGAGCGTCCCTTTTATCCTTATTTACTGCCCCTCCTTGTCACTCATTGCCTTTTTTACCATGAGGTCTACTTTGTCTGATAGAAGTATGGTAACACCAGCTTTCGCTTGCCATTTGCTTGCAATACCATCCTCCATCCCTTCACTCTGAGCCTGTTTGTCTTTAGAGCTGAGATGTGTGTCCTGGAGGCAACCTATTGTTGGATCTTGTTTTTTAATCCATCCTGCCACTCTATGTCTTTTGATTGGAGAATTCAATCCATTTACATTTAGAGTGATTATTGATATATAAGGGCTTAATGCTGCCATTTCACCACTTGTTTTCTGGTTGTTCCATATTTCCCGTTTCTAGTCTCATGTATTTCTGACTGCCAATTCAGTTTGGTGGTTCTCTATGATGGTTTTCTCAGTTTTCTATTTATCATTTGTCTCTCTGTTCTGATTTTTTGTTTAGTGGTTACTGTGAGGTTTGTATAGAAGATCTCACAGATGAGATAGTCCATTTTCTGATAGCCCCTTATTTCCTGAGTCGAAGCAGATTCCATCCCTTTCCTCTTTCCCATCTAAGTTATTGTTTTCACAACTTATTTCATTTTTTGTTGTTTGTGATTCAAATGAAGTAATTACAGTTATTTTTGATGTTTTACTTTCCTTTATCTTTAATGTTATAATTAAATGTTTGCTAAGCTGTTCTGATAGAGAGCTGCAATTTTCTGATTTTGTCTGCCTGTTTATCTCCTTGCTCAAGGCTTTGCAAAGCCTTTTTTTTTTTTAAGGTATGAGGGACTTCTTGAGCATTTTTTGTAGGGACATTTTGTGGCAATGAACTCCCTCAGCTTTTATTTATCTGGGAATGTTTTTATTTCTCCATCATATCTGGAGGATATTTTCACTGGATAGACTATCCCTGGCTGAAACTTTCTGTCTCTCAGAATTTTGAATATATCATTCTACTCTCTCCTGGCCTGTAAGGTTTCTGCTGAGAAGTTCACTAAAAGCCTGATAGGTGTTCCTTTGTAAGTTATTTTCTTCTGCCTTGCTGCCCCTAATATTTTTTCTGTGTCATTGACTTTTGCCAGTCTTACTAATATATGCCTTGGAGAAGGTCTTTTTGCATTGATGTAATTAGGAGATCTATTGGCTTCATTTACTTGTAATTCCAGTTTTTCCTCATGTTTTGGAAGTTCTCATCTATTATTTCTTTGAACAAGCTCTCTACTCCTTTCTCCCTTACTTCTCCCTCTCGAACACCTATAATCCTTATGTCACTTTTCCTAATTGAGTCAGATATTTCTTGGAAAATTTCTTCATTTCCCTTTAGTCTTAGTTCTCTCTTCTCCTCCTCCATCTGAACAGTTTCTATATTTCTGTCCTCCAAATTATTCTGTCCTCCATAATATCAGCTCTGTTATCTAAGGATTCCAGATTTTTCTTTATTTCATCCATTGTGTTTTTCTTCTCCAACATTTCTGATTGGGTTTTTTTATAGTTTCAATTTCTTTCATGAAGAATCCTCTGTGTTCATTAATTTTATTCCTGATTTATTGAACCGTCTTTCTGAGTTTTCTTGTAACTCATTGAATTTCTTTATGATAACTATTTTGAATTCTCTGTCATTTAGATTGTATATTTCTATAACTTCAGGACTGATTTCTGGGTACTTGTCATTTTCCTTCTAGTCTGGAGTGTTAACATACCTCTTCATGCTATTTGATGGGTTGGAGTTGTGTTGTCACATAGTGGTAGTATCTAGTCACAGATTCTACCTGCCTCCACTGGGTGTGGGGCAGGAACTGTGTATTCTGAGCTGGCCGTGATTCCTGGCATCTGTGCCTGTCCTTTGGAAGCTGTGCCAACTGGGGCCTGTCTGCTTTTGCCCACTGGCCACCACTGCATTACACATGTAGGCACACAGGTGCTCTGGCAGGGCTCCCCTACTCTGGCCTACTGGCTGAACTAGTGTGCAAGGTAGGAAGGGGAGAGGAGCTCATTATTTCATGTGCAGGATCTTAGGGGAGCTCTCACTCTGCACTTGTTGTCTGCTCTCCTGGGCTGCTCAGCTTGGTGAAGATGCCACTGCAATTGCTTAGTTTCCTCAGTGTGGAGCGTTCCCATGGACTGGGAAGCAGCTCTGAGAGCAATGGCCTTCCCACAGAAGGCTGCCCTTTCCCCCTTCTCCTCTCAGAGTGACATGTGCAGTCTTATGCCCTAGATCACTGCTGTTTAGTGAAGGAGAGAAGATCCCCTTACCTCCTTCCACTGCCTCCCAGGGGGTCCAGCACCTCCACCTTCAGAAGTATGGCTGCTTGCATCTCTCAGACATCTATTGTGTTGTGTGAATATCCTCTGTTGCTTTATGAATGTTGCTTTCATTGTATCTTAGTGAGGAGAGACTAAAGGAAGAACTCACTCCACCATGATGCTGACATTACTCTCAGGTTTTGGTTTTGGTATTATTTATGGTGAGAAAGATTAGCCATGACCTAATATCTGTTGCCAATCTTCCTCTTTTTGCTTAAGGAAGATTGTCACTGAGCTAACATCTGTGCCAATCTTCCTCTATTTTATGTGGGACGCCACCACAGCATGGCATGATGAGCAGTGCTAGGTTCATGCCCAGGATCCGAACTTGCAAACTCCAGGCCAATGAAACAGAGTGCACAAATTTAACCACTATGCCACAAGGCTGGCACCCCAGATATTTTTTTAATAGTTAAGATTGGCTACAGAGTATGCACAGCCATCATGATCTGCAGACTTGTCAGTATAAGTCCACCTCTTTCTTTTCCTCATGTCAAGGGAGAAAAAAAAAAAAACCTTTACCTAAGGTTTGAAAATAACAAAGCATTGACTTTGGACATCTGACTTCCTGATCAGACTAGACCAGGGAATCAGCCCTATTCCTGGCCTGAGTCATGGTTTGTGAGTACTGGTGGTGCCTTCTGGATGGCCTCTGCTGTTTCATCTCTCATTTCCTCCCACATCTTCTGTTTTGAGAGCAAATCATTACCTCAAAGGGAAGCATGGGGGTAGAGTAAATTAGGGACTCTGAGAAAAGACTGAGGGATTGAAAGAGGATGCCACTCCCACATCAGTAGTTAACAGTGGTGGCTGGAAGTGGAAAAGGGAGAGGTGTGGCCAGGAGAGTTTACTACTCCATCTTTCCTCCCCCTCTCACTACCTCCTGTGCTACACTCCCAACCCCAGTCATCTAAACTCCCCAAGGCCTACCCTATAATAGTATGAAATGAGAAGAAAGAGAAAGAGTGGTCCCAGGCAGGAAGAGAGGAGGAGTGAGGGAAACAGGAATGGAAAGTGGTAGAGACGAAAGGTCCCATGACTGTGGACCATTCCCAAGAGGCTGTGCATAGTGAGCTGGTCACTGTAGGTAGAGAACTATCAGACAGCCCAAAATTAGCATAGGATAG
This sequence comes from Equus quagga, assembly GCF_021613505.1. Lineage (NCBI taxonomy): Eukaryota > Metazoa > Chordata > Mammalia > Perissodactyla > Equidae > Equus > Equus quagga. The sequence goes on along the minus strand of NC_060288.1, from coordinate 12,918,920 downwards.
GGAATACACATGATAATTTTTTCAAAGTACTAATGAACGCTACTTTTAAAAATGGAGACTGTAATTCATACTTTATACTACGCTCATATACTTTTTAAGTGAAGGCAAAAGAGGTGTCCTATTTTTAAACAGCTTGTCCTATTAGAACTCAAAATTTTAGTCAATAGGTGTTTCTGATGCTTTTGAAAAGGCAGTCATTAATTTGAGGAAATCTGGCCATTTAAGATCCTCACGCTTGTTCCAATGGATGCCGTTCTTAATTTTAACACATACATACCCCATATTTTTTATCCTTAAGAAAAAAGTTTTCAATGACTTGTTCGAAATCAAGGTAATCATCAAACATCTCCATTTCTTGACTATTCTTCCCTCTTATGCCCAAGCTTACAGGGTGAAGCTGGAGAGGAAAGCAAGGAGATAAAATGATTTCTTTTTCAAGTTTCACATTGTTATTTCTGGAAGGTAGTGTTGGCATGGAGGCTGACAAGTCCCAAGATCTGCAGGGTGAGTTGGCAAGCTGGAAACCCATGAGAACCAAGGGATAGTTCCAGTCTCAAGACTAGCAAGCTCGAGTCCCAAGAAGAGCTGATGTTTCAGTTCAAAGGCAGTCAGGGAGAAGAAATTCTCTCTTATTTGGGGGAAGGTCAGCCTTTTTGTTCTATTCAGGCCTTCAACTGATTGGATGAGATCCATCCACACTAGGGAGAGCAATCTGCTTTACTGACACTACTGATTTACATGTTAATCTCATCAAAAACACCCTCACAGAATAATGTTTGACCAAATACCTGGGTACACCATAGCCCAGTTAAGCTCACACATAAAATTAACCGTCACAACACTTAAAGATGGAAGCCATCTAAGAGGTTGGTCTTTGTCTGTTTCCCACCAATGCTGGCATCTTCCCTGAAGAAAGTAACAGTAGATCCTTTCATTTCCAAGCTTCACCCCTCCTTCTTTCTCAGTGCCCCACACCTGGACCAGCTAATGAGAAAGTTTGAGTGCCCCTTCCTCCAGCACTGGCAGGAAATTCACATCATGCAAGCTCCCACCCCTACATGGGAGCTCTCACCTAATCACGATTAAAACCCATTTCAAACCTGCTTGAGAGGCCTGTCCTGCTCCCCAGGAGACCTTATGTAAGTAATAAATCTTTCTGATACCCTCTTGCATATATGAAGTGTCATCAGTGTCAACATCCAAACCAAACTTTGGGTGGGGGTCCATCTGCCTCTGGAAGGACCATAACAGCATATATTTAAAATAAGTGACATTTGTTTACCACTATATTTGTAAATCCAACTGTAAAGATAATCTGGTAAACAATATTATCAATCTGTTTATTGTAATGATGCTTTAGGAGCTCCCAGTTTCAAAAGAAGAATTCGTCTCCCAGTAAGACATCCTACTTGCAAAGACTTTCCTAACTAATATGGTTTTGAATAACCATAGAAAGTAATTTTTTTAACTCATGCCGCCGTCCCTCTCTTGGTAACCAAAGGATATATGGTGGGCTATTGTATGAGGAGAACAAAGCTGGTGTATGGTCAATTGCTTATTCATTCATTCAGTATGTACTTATTGAATGCCTACTATAAGACAAACATTGTCCTGAGCAATGTGGATATAGTATAGATCAATATAAACAAAAATAAGCCCTGTTCTTGTGGGGCTTATATTCTAGTAAGAGGAGGCAGAAAAAAATAGTAATAAAGTAAATTATATAATAAGTTAGAAGACAATAAGTGCTATGGGGAAAATGCAACAGAGTTAGGAAGATGCAACGACCTAGGGCAGAAATGGGGAGTTGGAAATTTTAGATAGAGTAGTTTGGTTTCATTATTGTTGATCACAAAATACATTTGGTTTTCCCATTTCCAGACCCGTGCTGGGATTGTACTTACCTACCATATTAATGTTAGGCATAGCCATGTGACTTGCTTTGGCCAATGAAAAGCAGAAATGACCTGTGTCATTTCTGGACAGAAGCTTTAAGAATAGTTCATGATTCCCCACATGCCCTTCCCTCTGCTGCAGCAAATGCAGAAGAACAGGCCAAAAGGAAGCTTCAATCAGCCAGAAGCCCTGGGTAACTGTGATGAGCAGAAGCCCTTGCCAACTTGTGCAAGACATTTCGTGTGAGCTACGTGTTGATTAAGCAAGTGAGACTTGGGGACTGTTTGTTACTGCAAATAAGCTAGCCTATCCTAACTGATGCAAGTAGTCAGAGGAGACCTCCTTGAGGTGACAGATGATGGAGGCTGGAACCTGAGTGACAGTAGTGGAAAAGATGAGACATCATCAGAATCTGGACATATTTTTATGTATAGAAAAGAATTCAGTCCTATATGACTGAAAATGTGAGACAAGTGACAGCAGACCACCTTGGTTCTAATAGTTTGTCAGAGACATCTTGTGTGAAAAGTATCTCTGAGTAACCCTTATATCTGGTAACAGTCTGAGAGAAAATAAATAATCTACCTAGTAGGTCTACAATGGTGTAAACAACCCACTATTAAAAGTGAAAAAAGAGGGGCCAGCCCCATGGCCGAGTGGTTAACTTCATGTGCTCCACTTCAGTGGCCTAGGGTTTCACTGGTTTAGATCCTGGGCATGGACCTAGCTCTGCTCATCAAGCCATGCTGAGACAGCATCCCACATAGCACAACCAGGGGCACTCACAACTAGAATATACAACTATGTACTTGGGGGCTTTGCGGAGAAGAAGAAAGGGAAAAAAAAGAAGACTGGCAACAGATGTTAGCACAGGTGCCAATCCTTAAAAATTAAATTAAATTAAATTAAAAAAGAGAGAGAATAGGCCAGCCCAAGGGCCTAGTGGTTAAGTCCGGCACACTCCGCTTCAGCAGCCTGGGTTCAGTTCCCAGGTGTGGAACTATACCACTTGTCTGTCAGCAGCCATGCTGTGGCAGAGGTTCACATACAAAAAAAAAAAGAAGATTAGCAGCAGATGTTAGCTGAAGGCACATCTTCCTCACCAAAAAAAAAAAAGAGAGAGAGAGGGAGAGAGAGATTTCACTGCCTACTAACTTTGTATGGTGGAGCATTATCGCCCTCTAGTGATGAAAGAAAAAATGAATTTAGAAGAAGCTAGAAAGTGGCAATAAATGCTGCTGAGAAATATACATTTTGAAATATGAGGTTCTCTTTGTGCCTTGAGAGGTTACTTTATAACAATTTTTGATTAGGAGATACCATGAGCCACTTTCTATCAGGGAGAATAAAATCTGGCATTGCTCTTCAAAGTTATCCATAATTTTCAAGAAAGCAAGAATCCTGAAACCTGCCGGTTAAGGTACCATGACTATTGCAGGGATGAGAATTAGGAGCATTTGTAATAATATCAACAACATAGATCTTTTCTTGTCATCCATAAAAGAAAAACGATGAAGGTTAATGAGTATAACTGGGAATTCCTGAGTTTACGTTTTTGGTTTTGGGTTTTTTAGTCAACTGTACAAATGCAGGATGGTGGCAAACTTCCTGACTATAGTTCATATGAAACAGAGGGGCATTTTTTTATCATATTCATAAGCTCAATATGAAGTAGTAGAGAGGGATAGCTGCCAAAAATGCTGCAATAATAAAATGTTTGTCTATGTCAAGGAAGGAATAAATCCACTCAACTTTGTACTGGTATAACCAGGATGGTTTATTTAATCACCTGAGGAACAAATACAGTTGCATCTCTTATTTTTCCTAATTAAACTTGGCCAGAACCCCAATATTTTAGATTAGCAAGTAAAATACCTCTCGAGGGACCTCTCTTCTTATACCCACTTATTCAAGAATCCCAGGGACATTGTCCAGAGTAGCTGAACATATTCTTAAATGCCTTCTGGAGAGCAATCTGGAGAATCCGATCCATCCCCAGAAGACCAAATTTTCAGCTACCATTGTTGTTGCCACACTCTGAAAATTGGCCTTGATGTATTCTTTTCCACCGTTCTTTTCAGTCCTTATTCGTGTGCAGGCCACAGTGGTGCCCTACTTACTCCTAGACTTCCTAGCTTATAGCTCTCTGGTTAGACCTGTATGTTCAGCCATTCTCTCAAAAGCACACTCATTATGCCCTGTTGTGAGATCTGGGGCAATTCCAGTTCCAGACACAGCCACGAGCTAACTCAGAACCAGATTTCCCCTAAGACCTTCTAGAATCTGGTAATAAGCCAGAATCCCCAGTCTAAACTCATCCTGCCCTCCCTCAATAAGAGCTGTCTCTAACCATCCAGGAGGTACTACTCATGAGGCACTCCCAAAAAAGAGGAGTGAATGACATTGATACACTCTCTTCCAACAGCCACTTTGGTTTCCAAGAAAATTACTTACTTCTTAAGCTACCTTTGATCTCTACGTATTAAAGGGTATTAAAAGAACTGGCCTTCATCAAGCCTCTTTTAAAAGTCTTGTTATACACTTCTGCAAGAGCAATAGATGCCTACTTACCCTATATTTATTTAATAAGAGCCACAAAGAGAGCCTTCTCAGAACAAAGAAGATCTGCTTAACACTTACTCACTTTACCTACCCATGTGGAAAGATGGAAGGCCGTGATTAAATGGCAGCTCCTCTTACATCCACATTCTAATTTCAGTCTGTGTGCCACATTTAAGCATGTACCTTATCACGCTAGAAATATATCCTACAAATCTAAACACATATATTACAGATCTAAACTACAATAAAAAGTGACTCTATTGTTTGGGGTCCATCCTGTCTCTTTGTAGAGGGACATAAACACATGTATTAAAGATATCTCTGGATGTTCATTATTGTGTTGTTAAAAAATAGAAAAATTTTGGTACACCTGGCAAATGTTTATCAATAAAGGAATGGGCAGATTAAATATTAAATTAATATGGTGGAATACTATGCAGCTGTCACGAGAATAAAGTAGATCTATTCTTTGTGAAGAAAATTCTGGATATCATGTATTACTTCTAGAACAATAACCAAAAAACTGTTAAAAGAGGTTAGTTCTAGGTAGAGGGGCCATGTCAAGGGGAGCAGAGGAATAGCTATAGAGTAGGGCAGATACAGACTTCTTTTGCTTTTCTCTTTATATCCTTCTAAACTATTTGAATGTTTTACAAAGAACTTGCATTGCTTCTATTTTTAATTGTGGAATAAGTATATTATGATTATAACAAAATTATTAAAATATGTATAATTGCAAATTATACATATTTTAATAATTTTGTTATAATTTAATTAAATATAACAATTTAAATAATTTAACAATAAATATTCATAATCTTGAATGTTTTAATGTAAGGAGAAAAAAATGCACCTTTTCTCCTCTAGTATTATAAGGAAACTAAAAAAGATTGCACTATGGATAAAAAGATAGTTATTGTCAAACCTAGAATTATGACCAGGAGGTGGGGGACCTAAATACTAAATCAAGTGAGAAATGATTGCAGATGTTGTGGATGTTCACCTTGGGCAAAAGATAGAGCTATCTTGAAATATGTAAAGTAGGGGAATTGCACTTTCAAGTAATTGAGGAGGACTAGATGATTTGGACCAATCCCATCACACAGGGAACCAGCAATACCGAACAAAATATGAAAGACATCTTCCTGAAGGCATCACAGAGCTAACAAAACCATGAAGACTTACTGCTCCTGAGTCCAGGGGAGGACAGAGGCCCCTACAAAATATGTGGGCATAGCTCATTGTTGCACTTCATTCACTATGAAATGCGTTCCTTCATCAGAAATAATGCAACGCAGAATACTGTGATACTGAAAAAGGCATTCTACACGCCCACGTATTGTGGTTTTTACAAGAAGCATTTCAAGTGGGAAAGGCAAATCTAAACCTAGAGTAAATGTCTATTCTAATGACAACAACCTTATGAGAGAAGTGGTCTGATGTCATCAAGATGCCACCAGATGGCTGGCTGGTCCCCCTGAAGAATGGTACCATATCCAAAGCTCAGTGAACTCTGCTTTTGGAGATTGGGCACTCAGCACTGGCTGTAGCCAGATCAACTTCAGTGAGTAAGAGCCTCTGTTGCTGAGTCCATGCATAACCTTCACCTCCACTACCACAGCCATTTTATTCATGAACCATTTGAGCAAGAATGGGGCTTGCTGAAGAAAGAGGATGAATAATAGCCATAGAAAAGTCATCCTGTAACAGCCTCCACTGCTCAGGTTGCCCTTTTGTGAATATTTACATTGGACAAAAAATTGCATTTTGTTTTTCTGTTCAAAGAGGTCCATCTACCTACTTCTTCCCCAGACCTCTTTGTCACTAGTTTTTTAATTTTATTTGTCCAAGTCTCTGATCATCCAGCCAAACCATAAGCCACTGTCCATGAAAAAGTGTAGATACATATTCCTTGCCATTTATCATTTCAGATAAATTCTACTCACTCAGAGGATTTCTCACCCTTGTGCTTTAGGGTGGTGTCAGCAAACCATGCAGATCCATTTGTAATCCAGGCCTCCTGCCTTGCTGCCTAATGTGGAATGACGTCCACTGTGCCTCTGACAATTAAGAGCTACAACTTGTCATTTTAGAAATCTACCATCCCTATTGATACTGGGAAGTCCATTTCCATGAGAGCATCTCCTACTGTTAACTTTAGCCTACAGAAGGCAACCATCACTGAGCTTTTTAAAATGCCAATATCCCTTTAACTAGTACATTCCTTATTACTTAGTGAAAGGAAATGCTCCTGAACAATTTCCACAACCAATTGTCTTAGCACAAGTCCTCTAGAAGGCAGAACCCAAGGCAAAGATTAAACTTCTGGGACTTAGAGACGAGCATGGCCAGAGACACAACGGTGAGAAAAAACGAGAAGTGAGATGAGTAAAGATGTGATATGATGCCATGTAATGCATGATGGCACTACTGCTTCACAATGAGCTAAAGAGACACAGCAGGTGACCTGTGTGCAGGCATGTTCACTGTGCACACAGGACTTCTCCAAGAGTTGTGAGATGAAGACACACCTTGTAGTAGTTCCTCATAGGAGGGAGAATTTGTTTCCCACAAGTCATTGCACATTCCACTGAGCTAATTCTCTAAACTTCTGAGTTCCATGATCTGGCAGCCATTTAGGAAGCCATATCCCATGCATAGCGATACGATGTTTCATTCAAATCAAAAAATGGAGGAGTGGCCTGGGGTGATGAGACACCGACCAAGTGAAAGAGGAGGACAGTAGAGAAAATCTGAGAAGGTGCACAAGATAGAAATTAATACCGTGGATTTGGAAGTTCTAGGGCTTACAGAAGGAATGCTCCCATCAGGAAACACTATCATGATGAGTTGGAAACCTGAAACTGTCCTCTGACCAGTTTGGGCTACTGAACAAACAGGCAAAGAAAAGGGTCATTGAACTGACTGGGGTAATCCATCCTAATTACCAAGGAAACATTGGGTTGCTGCTACTCAGTGACGACAAGGGGTCTACGCCTCTTAGTACTCCTTCCCAAACAGTCCCTCAGGCCTACGGGTACAACAGCCCTATTGTTTCTTGCCCTGTCCTATTATACTAACTCTTGTGCTTTCCCTACATCTCCCCACACCTTGTAAATAGTCCCTTTATTAAACCCTCAAATTATTCTAACTTGCGGGTGTCATCTATTTTCTGCTAGGATCTTATCTACTATTCTAGGCACTAGAGATATAGCCATGAACAAAATAGAAAAGAAAAAAAGAAATCCCTGCCCTCATAAAGCCAGCAATCAAATGAAGGAAATCAAAACTAAACAAGAAAAAAATAAAATGGGGGACAGTAACTGCCTGGAAAGGGTGACCAACAGAATGGCAAGAAGCCTTAGTGAGGTGAGGTTTGAGCTTGCATGACAGCCTGGACCTGTTGCAGGGCCTTCTCTCGTTCTGGGCCCCAGTCAAAACCAGCAGCTTTCAGGTCAGTAAATGGGCCAGATTAACACATTCAAATCAGGAATTTGTTGCCTCCAAAATCCAAAGGCCCACTAGGCATTGGGCCTCCTTTTTGGTTGTAGGAGGGGCCAGATGCAACAACTTACCCTTCACCTTAGAAGGGATATCTGGACATGCTCCACACCACTGGCCCCCCTGGAAATTTCACAGAGACTCCTGAATTTTTATCAGATTTACTTCCCACCCTCTGACATATGTCTAGAGTAGTAATTACTTCCTCCTTACCACGTCCAGTCAACATAATATCATCAATATCATGGACTAACAGGATGTCTTGTGGAAGGAAAAGGTGCTGAAGGTCCCTGCAGACAAGTTTGACATGGGGCTGGAGAGTCCGTATATGTCAGAGTAGGACAGCAAAAGGGTTTTGCTGGCCTTGCCAGCGGAAAGGAAATTGCTTCTGGTGGTCATTACTAACAGGTGCCGAGGAAAAGCATTTGGCAGATCAAGTGCTGCGTATCAGGTACCAGGAGATGTGCTAATGTACTCAAGCAATGAAACCACATCTGGAACATCAGTTGCAACTGGAGTCACCGCTTGATTAAATTTATGATAATCCACTATTATCCTCCAAGATTCATGTGTTTTCTGCACAGGCCAAATAGGGAGGGAATGGGAATGGGGAGGTGGTGGGAATCACCGGCCTTGCATCCTTCATGTTCTTGACGGTGACACTAATCTCTGCAACCCCCTCGGAAATGTGGTGTTGCTTTGGTTTACTTTCTTTTTTTAACAACAGGAATTTGTCTCACAGTTCTAGAGGCTACAAGGCTGAGGCCAAGGCATCAACAGAGCCACGCTCCCTCTGAAGGTGCTGGACAAGAATCAGTTCCAGGCCTCTCTCCTGGCTTCTGGTGGTTTGCTGGCAATCTTGGGTGTTCCTCGGCTTATGGCAGCATAACTGCAATCTTCACATGGTGTTCTCCCTGTCTGTGAATCTCTGTGTCCAAATTTCCCCTTTTTATAATGACATGAGTCATAGTGGATTAGGAGCTCACCCTACTCCAGTATAACCTCACCTTAATCTAATTAATTACATCTGCAATGACCCTATTTCCAACTAAGGTCACATTCTGAGGTACTGGGTGTGAGGACTTCAATATATGAAATTTGGGGGGACATAATTCAACTCATAACATGTGTTAAACACATTTTTCTTGGACCTTTCTACGTCCCTCCATTTCACTTCATTTCCTCACTCCCACTGTATTCCTAGCTACCATCATTGATTACTTACATGTTTTTCCTTCCAATTAGGGTCCCCACACACCCTCTAGGCCTCTTTAATCCAGTGTCCATATTGCAGCCACTGTTGGTTTACCATTTTTGTAGGCAGAGGCAGTTCTAGTAGCTTCCACTTGGTCTTTCTTACCATAACAGCCCTCATTCCACAGGTCAGGGAACCAATGTGGGGATTCTGTCAGTTACTGAATAGGTCCAATTATGCATTCTAGAACTGGGGAAATAATCTCAGAAGGTATTCAGGGACCCAGTAGACTCACTATAAGATGAATCTGAGCTAAAACTCCATTAATCACCTGACCACCATAAGCACCTACTCTGCCTGGTGGACCACAGTAGCATTTCGGGCCTCCTAGAATGAATATCGGTTCAGAGACAGTGTCCAGTAATCCCCAAAATGTCTAATTATTTCCCTTTCCCCAGTGCACAGTCTCCCAAGTAAACAGCCATATGTCCCTTGGTGGAAGGGCTGGAGAAAGAATAACAAAATAAAATTTTGGCAGTGTAGCAGGGTTAGACTTCTGTTCACTCGAACTAGAAGTCTTCTACTTAGATCAAGCAACAATTTAGTAGACTGTCCATTTCTTTTCTTTTCTGGGTACACCATAATCAACTAGCCAACAATGTAGGTCTCTGTGAGTCAGGGCTCTCTTATTGCTGCTTTGACACTATTACAGAAACCACATCACGTTGTCTCTGGCAATTCAGTATCACCATATGGGCCCTGCTACCCTGGGATCATATTAACCTCATTGGATTTAGGGATCCCAGTTTGATGGTAGCAGTTCGCATTGCACTTTCTGACCTACAAAGAGCAACCACAGAGCTCAAGGATGCTGGGGCACCCCTCACAAATTTATTTCTCACAGTCAAGGTGAAAGGTGTGTTCTCCGGACTCTCCTAGGATGGGTGAGTAGGTCTTACATGATAAATCCACTCTAACATTCCAATCTCTTTAAGCCTTTGGATCCCTTCCTCTACAATTTACCGAGGCAGTTGTGGCATCTTGACTTTACTGTAGGCCATCTTTGAGTCCATGTTCAGCTGACAAACCAAACTGTTAGAGCCCTTTCTAATCCCTCAAACTAAAACACTGAACCCAGAATCTCTTGGTGGGTTCATATCAATAAATTTAGCCCGACTCAACTTTATATTCCTTCCACTACCATCCTACACTCCTAAGATCCATTCCCACACATACTCCCCAGATTTCTGTCTGTTTAGACTGGAAAAATCATGAGCTCTTTTGGTGTACAGTGCATTCCTCATGGATCACACTTTGTACCTCACCTTTTGGTGCCTGATGAGACTTGAGTCTAGTTAGAGGTCTAGAAGCAAAGCGGGGTAGTGAGGACAACTCCCAAGGAGAATCACAATGCCTTGCAAGGAACCCTTCTGGAGACCACTACAAGTCTTTCAGGCAAAGGAGGGTTAACCTTCTCAGAGAGGGGTGGAAAAGCTGCTTCTACTGGCAAGGAAGATTCAGCAAAATTTAGGATTCAATGTTCCCAGATTTATTGGGAAGACATAAAAAGTTTTCAGGCCATCTATGCGAAGCTTCAGGTGGGAATTGATAGCTCTGAGCTCATCCTTTTCTCTGTCCGCTTTGTCCAGCCCAATTAGGAGCAACCAGCCAATCCCATTACACGACTTGTTTGACTAAAACGTTCTAAGGTATTAAATACAGTCATGTGTCACTTAATAGGGATACGTATGTTCTGAGAAATGCGTTGTTAGAAAATTTCATCACTGTGAGAACATCTTAGACTACGCTTACACAAACCTAGATGGTATAGCCTACTACACACCTAGGCTATGTGGCACTAATTTCATGGGACCACCGTTGTATATGCGGTCCTTGACTGAAATGTCATCATGCGGTGCTGACTGTACATGGTTACCCAGAATCTTGCCTTTTACAGGTATTCGACTAGGAGCGTCCAACTTTGATTATTTTGTGTATCTCCATGGCCACATCACACTATGGACTACCAGCGCCCTCTTTACCACTGGAAATAAAGTCATTAGTGCCTTTCAGTTTAATCAGATTAGAGAACATATTACAGATCCAAGAACCAATTCAAAACACTCATCCTTAAGATTCTGTTTCTCTGGAATCACTCTGGTACCAAAATCTGTATCAGTCAGGGGTCAAGCAGACACTGAATCAGCAGCAGATATATATGGAGGAACTGCTTACATGATTTATTGGATGGAATTGGCTTACACAATTGTGCAGGCTAGCTAAGCAAGCCCAAAATCCATCAGGAGGGACAGGTGCTGACTCTTGAGCTAAAGCTGCCATCCACAGGCAGAATTTCTCCTCCCAGAAATCTTAGCTCTGTTCCCAAGGCCAGTTCAACTGACTGGATCAGGCCCACCTAGATCAGCAAGGATCACCTCCTTTACTTAAAGACAACTGATTGTACATGTTAATCACATCTACAAAAGATCTTTACAGCAACACCTAGAATAGTGTTTGATTGACTAAGGGGACTATAACCTAGCAAAGTTGACGCATAAAACTGACCATTACACCTACTAAATCAGAAACTCTGCGGTAGCACCAAGCATCTGTATTCAAAGCCCTCCAGGATTCTGCTGCTCCTTCAAGTTTGAGAACCACTGGTTTAGAGACCAAATCAATAGGGAGGAACAGACGTCAGGAGTCAACCACAATGTTTTATTACAATTAGCCAGTATCTGTTGTTTACAATTAAAGAATCTTAGGAGTTTCATCACACATATGAGGTTCTTAGTAGCAAACAACAGAAAATGACTCTACCAAATTGGGCAGAAAAGGAATTTATTAACTTATGTATCAAACAGCTCACAGAATTGATGGGAAGTGTGGAAAACCAGGCTTAGAAAGAGGCAGGTTTTCAGCCATTGGCATCCAGGCAGCACACACCCTAGCCAAGACATGTCACAGCAACTGTACAACTGAAATGTTGCCCTAGAAACTACCACCAGACCCTGGCCAATACCTCTGCTAAATCTTTCCCTACTCTGTCACTGCTGGGAATAACCTCTTAACTGTGCCACTCTCTCCGAAGACCTGGAGGAAGCATTTGATTGACAGAATTTAGACACGTGACCATGCCCTAGCTGCAAAGGGCAGGAAGAAGTAATATTTGACTGTTTTCCTTAAGGAGCTCAGAGTAGAAAGAAATACCTACGTTTGAAAGATAATTACAATGCAATGTACCGTGTACAACAGTAAAAGTGTGTACAATGCGTTAGGGAAGAACAATAGATAAACTTAAGTCATTCTGGGAGAACAGGGGTCAGAATGGAAGAGATCAAGGAGCTTTGGAGAGAAGCATCCATGAAATTACAGAAACATGCCTAACTGGTTAAAATACCAGCAATCCCATCCTAAGATCCAAAAAGTTCTGCTGAACGCTCATGTGAGTAAAACTGAAGAGCTTGTCTTCAGCTCCCTTTCATCTCTCTTCTTTCTCCTTTTTAAGCCTTCTCAACCAGGCACACCAAGCTCCCAGCTGAAGTACCCCACCTTCCCTGGGCAGCAATTCCTATCACGGGCCATCAACTGCCTAATGGGACCCAGTTGTACTGTCTTTCATTCTCTGAGTCTTAGATTTTGGAAGTGACAGCCCATAATCTTTCCCATAAATAACAAGGAAGTATAAACATACAACAGATAAAAGAGGAACAGTCCAGTGGGGGTGGGGGGAGGACCTTGAGCTCCACACGCTCAGCTTCCTTCCCTCCAGGTAGCCTCTGAGAGGCATCCAACAACAGCCCTCGGGCTCCTGGGATTAGTAATCTGAGAGCCACCAACACTAGGTTCACTCATTATCTTATAATCCCAGTGACCTGCAATAACGTGTTCAAGTAGAAATCTGAACACAGTGTTTTAGAACAGCAAATTAAATATGCAGATCACTATCACTGGCCCAATCTATGGCAGTTTTTAATTAACAAATTTTTTTACTTTGCTCTCCAAGTAAAACATACTCAATACAAGATTATCAACTCTTGTAGCAAAAATAAACAAATCAAAACCCTAAACAATAAGCAAATGGGGAAAAAGGCAATAAACTGGATTCTCTCTTATTCCATCTCCTTCTACTCAGGAAAATGGGTAAGGATCTACTGCAACATTCCTGAAGAAAATGGTGTCTCCTCCGTAACATAAATTAAAACTTCTACCAAGTTTTACCGATGGAGAAAGAATAGTTCTATTCACAATACCCTTTCAACTACTCCCTAAATCACATTTTAAAGTCTAAACAAGGGTCTGTTTGTTTTTAAATGGTTCCCAAAAGGTAAAAATGAGACTCTCGGGTCACAGAGTTTAACTCATACAGACTGTGCAATCTTTGAGGGCTAGAGATTTATTTTTTTTTTTAAAGCAACTTTTTTAGCAGAGGCTTCCTTCTACACCACTTTAAATTACTTTCTTGAAAATATTTACCAAGTGACTGGTAGTTAAGGCAAAACTACCATGGGAAATTATTGTTCAGGGAGACAGAACTTCTGCATGAACCCCTTTTCCACTGGGAAAAAGGGTAAAAAAGTAACACCAATTAGTGTCAAGGCTGTTAGAAAGAATGAGAATAAAACCACTTGTTTTTTTTTTATGTTTTCTGTCATTTTAATGTAAGATTGAAACAGATTGCTACAACGATACTTGAGATTCCACAGAGAAGTACATGCTTTTGCTATTAAAAGACCTTTGTCAAAGCATCTGAACTTCACCTCTTTCTTAAGAAATGAATAGGGAGGTTTCAAGCATTTTTGTCAGCACAAAATCATTCCCAACAATCTTCCAGATACTGACTTTCTACCTTTTCCTAAAAAAGGTAATTCTCACTTACCAGAACCCCACCACCCACTGAAGGACTCAAAGCTCCTGAGCTCTAAAGTGATCAAAACCCACACATTAGTATAATCAGTAGTTTAAAGCTTGGTTTAAATGTTTGAAGAACAGCAAACACCAAGTAATAAAGACCAAATAGATTATTATTGTTTCTACGAAGTAATGACTCACCAACTAAAACCATCTAAGATTGAAACTTTTTGTACTGAGAACCTATTGGTATAAAGCCTTCATTCTTAATGCTTCTTACAGCATCACAGGTTTTAGACATTAAACAATACACTTTCAGCATTCCACAGGAATCCTCACTTCCAAAAACTGTAATTCACCTCTGCATGTTACACTCACATACTTCTCATGTACCAATTCTAGCCTCAAATAACAGAATACAAAAAGCTATACAAGACAAAACACCACAGGACTTTTGAATATGCCCTTTCCCCAGTTGTTAGTAGGTAGCACTTTTTTTTAAGAGAAAGTGATGAAAAATCAGAAATTTTGCATCCAGTGTTGGACTTGAACTTTTCACTTTCTTATCGTCTTCTAGTACCACCATATCCTAGAATGAGAAAAGTTAAACTTCTATTAGTTTTTTTAAATGCATTAGAATTGCTTATAAAATTACAACAGTAATACATGTTTATTATGAGCAAATGAGTAAGAGAGATAGGAGGAAAGGAGAAAGTGAGCCGCCGGGTGGACCAGGGCTATGCAGGACACAGCGCATCCTCTGCCCACCACAGCCCTCCCAATCACCTAATCATCATCAAGTCCACTACACGCACACATGCTTGCTGTAAATAACCTTTGCTCAGGAAACCAATGGTTTCTTTCTTTTTTTTTTTTTTTTAAGATTTTATTTTTTCCTTTTTCTCCCCAAAGCCCCCGGGGTACATAGTTGTAAACTCTTCGTCGTGGGTCCTTCTCGTTGTGGCATGTGGGATGCTGCCTCAGCGTGGTTTGATGAGCAGTGCCATGTCTGCGCCCAGGATTCGAACCAACGAAACACTGGGCCGCCTGCAGCGGAGCGCGCGAACTTAACCACTCGGCCACGGCGCCAGCACCAAACTAATGGTTTCTATGGTGAGGACAATGTGGTACAGGCAATACTCAAAGTCCCAGCCAAAACTGCAGAGACCAATGGAGGCTAAGGTTAGTTTTGCTTGTTTTTAAACATGTATATTTATAAAATATGAATGTTGCAATCATGTGGTATATATTCTTCTGTGTCTGGCTTCTTTCTTTATATTTGGTAGATCTGTCCACATTACAGCATACAACTGTTGGTTCATTCTCACTGTTGCACAGTATTCCACTTTGTGACTATCACTCAAAGTACTCATCCATTTTACTGCTGACAGACATGTGGGTTTCTACAGGTGCAGGCTACTATGAATAAGGATGCTATCAGCACTCTTGTACTTATCTTTCAGGGTGCACATGTATGCATTTCTGGTGCTATATACCTGAGAGTGAAACTGCTGGGTCTGGAGTGTGCTTATGTTCAATTTTAGTAGGTAATGCCAAACAGTTTTTCAAAGTGATTGTATCCATTTATACTCACACCAGCACTATGAGAATTCCACTCTCACATTTCAAAGCATATTTAAATAATTTTTTTATCAATTTCAAGAATTAATCATTATTCTATAACTTCCCGCTACTGAAGAAGACAAATGCAATCCACAGCAATCCAGTGCTGCTCACTACCCGCTACATCCCAGTCCCTGCTAATAAGCTCAAGGTTTAACTCCAAATAGTTACTTGTTTTTTATAGCTTTACTTTTCACAAAATTTTCTTGTAACAGCAATAAACATTACAGTCAAATTTTTGAAAAGTATTTAAAGTATAGCTCAATACATTCTTTGAGTTTTACTGAATTTAAAAAGTTCAAACTTCTACCTAGAAAATTCCGTTTTAGAGCTTATAGGATCCCTAGATATCACAGAATTAAACACATGTGGAAACATGTCCAGGAAAGCTTAAGTTAAAACCTCAGTTAGTGGTAGAAGTGAGTCTAAAACAAATCCCTGTTTGATTTTTAAAGAACAGAAGTGAGAGGAAAGAATAAATCTGAATTACATTTTAATCTCAGTTACTTGTGCAATTAACATTCCTGGTGGGTATACCAAGTAAAACTGTGATGGTTAAATATATAGTTAGTCATCTTAAGTTCCCAAACCATTTCTGTACTTTTTATTGCTCAGTTACAGGAACATCCATATTTTTTTTTCTTTAAAGATTGGCACCTGAGCTAACATCTGTTGTCAATCTTCTTCTTTTGTTTTTCCCCCTTTCTTTTTCTTCTCCCCAAAGCTCCCCACTCCATAGTTGTGTATTCTAGTTGTAGGTCCTTCTGGCTGTGCTATGTGGGACGCCACCTCAGCATGGCCTGATGAGCAGTGCCATGTCCCCACCCAAGATCCAAACCAGGAAAGCCCAGGGCCGCCAAAGTGGAGGGCGCAAATTTAACCACTCGGCCACAGGGAGGCCCCATGAACGTCAACATTTTTGCTCTTACCTGATGCTGCCCTGGTTCTTGTCTCTGAGTTTGAACTTGCTGAATAACTACCTGGGCCTCTGCGAAGTGGTGAGTAAGCCCGGCTGTTCCACATGCTGGAGGACGAGGAAGGACAGGATGGGTGATACCAGGAGTCTGAAAAGGGGGTTGCTGCTCTATCGAGACATAACAGTGTGTCAGGCATCTTCTCATCACTATGATTTTTAAATACCTTCCTATTTTTAAACCATCAGAAAAAAAATCTTTTGTCAAGTGTGTTTTCCTCAGTGTGCTGGTAGATTAGAATTAACATGAAATACTGTTTCACGTTTCTGTCATTGTTAATGGCACCACTATGAGGGAAGAAAATGAGGGAATAAAGGCTGTTTCTTTCTGAATTCACACACAAATAAAAATCATTTAGATTTTAAGTTTATTCAACTACCATTGACACTGAAGACAATAGAAAATCTGGTCCCAAGCTCTTTCCACTCTTGCTTCTATCATTCTCCTACCAAACCAGACTGCTAACTGTTCCCCAAATGTCGTGTTCTTTCCTGCCTTCTTGCCTTTGACTTTGATGTCAACAGTATGTTCCCAATCCCATATCTATAAGGATGACATATGAAAGAAAATAACACATATAATACTGATCAAAGCACATATCGTGTACCTTGCCCATCCCCAGAGAACCTAGTTTAATACGGTAATGTCATCACAATTTACTTTCCTTAACAAAGCCAAATCCAGTCAAACTGTGAGCAAAACAAAGAAGCCTGGAATGAAAAGCTGAAGTGAACAGCAAGTGAGATAAATGCAAAACCTACCTGTTGCTGCCAAACAAATATCCTAATATTCCTCCAGTTCCCAAGCCAGTCCAGAACCCTGGCCCTGAATTGGCATATCCTTGTTGTCCCGTGAAAGCACTGCCAAAACCCGAAGCTGCACCATGCGGTCCTAGAAATAAAAATGATTTATTATGCATCCTCACTCAAACAAAACATAGTCTACAAAACCAAAGATAACATGACATTTCAGGTATTTCATCTGTACTATTTATTAATAATACTCACGCCTCAACTTATAAACAAGTTGTATTCAAAAACTGTATTCATGAAATATTGGTTTATAGCTAAGGACCACCTTTTCCACAGCCATGGAAAGGGAGGGATATATTGCAGGACAGAGGCCAGGGGTTGCTTCCTATAAGGACACATTTGCCCTGCTCAAGATCAGCTACTAGAAGAGGACCCCACTTGTCAGAGTTACTTCCTTTCTGCCTTGTGAACATCTCTAAAAGCTCTAGCTGATAGCTGTCCTTGAGTGTCTAATGGAGGAATCCAAGTGGAGGCAGCCAGGTGTTTGTATCAGCTGAGAAGTCAGGTTTTAAAGGGACCAAAAACTATCTTCTGCTCAGAGGCAGTTTTTCTTAAATATATAATATACATAACAGAAAGCATGCTAACCTTACGTGTACAGCATAACAAATTTGTACATACGTATGCGTGCATGTAACCACTACCCGCATCATTAAGACGTTTCTAGCACCCCAGAAGGCTACCTCATGACAATTCCCAATAGACACTCACTCACCCACATCAGAGATAAGCGTTACTCTGAATTCTCTCCCCATACTATAGTTTTACCCATTCCTGAACTTGCTATAAATAGAATCATATAGTAGGTACTCTTTTATGTCTGGTTTACCATTATGTCTGTGAGAGCCAACTCCCACTACTGCACATATCAGCTTTTGCTTTTTTTAGACTGATGTACAGTATTCCATTGTGTGAAAACAATCACAATTTGTCTCAGTCTAACGTTTATGGACATTCTATTTCCAGTTTTTGGCCGTTGTAAATAAAACTGCTATGAGCATTCTTGTGCCTGTCTTTTTGTGCATGCATGCATGCATTTCTCTGAGGTACGTATTTAGGAATGGAATTGCTGGGTCATGGGCTAGGTGGATGTCTAGTTTTAGTAGATACCGACAGTCTTCCAAAGTATTTTACCATTTTAACTTCTACCAGCAAGTCCCAGGTGACCACATCCTTGCCATCACTTGGTACTCCATTTTTTTGTTGTTGTTGTTGTTCTTCTCCCCAAAGCCCCCCAGCACATAGTTGTATAATCTAATTGTAGGTCCTTCTGGCTCTGCTATGTGGGACGCTGCCCCAGCTGGCTTGATGAGCGGTGCCATGTCCGTGACCAGGATCCAAACTGGCACAACTCTGGGGCGCCAAAGCAGAGCACACGAACTTAACCACTCAGCCACGGGGCCAGCTCCTACCCTGTCTTTTTAATGTTAGCCATTATGGTGGTTATACGGTGGTTAATAATGAACTCAGTGTGGTTTTAATATGCCTTTTCCTGAAGACTAATGATGCTGAGCACCTTTTCATATTTTTATTGGATACCTGGATATCTTCTTGTATTATAAAATGCCTGTTCAAGGCCTCCACCCATTTTTAAAATTGGGTTGTCTGTCTTTTCTCAGATTTGTGGGAGTTCTTTATATATTCTAGATACATGTCCCTTGTTGGAAATATGCTTTACAAATATCTTCTCCCAGTTTCTGGTTTGCCTTTTCACTCTCTTAAAGTTTTCTTTTGATGACTAGACATTCTTAATGTAATAAAGTCTAATTTATCTATCTTTTCTTTTATGGCTGGTACTTTTTGTGTTCTAAGAAATTTTTGCCTATCTCATGATCATAACAAATATTTTCCTATGTTTCCTTCTGGAAGCTTAATTGTTTTACCTTTTATGTTAAGATCTTTAATACTTAATTAATAAATTTTTGTTTATGGTGTGAGATAGAGTTCAAGGTAAATACTTATTACCAAATCTGATCAAGTTTTTCTGATTAAGATGACTTACAATTGAATGATGCATCCTTAAAACAGTAATCACAATTATCCTTATAGAGAAACAGAACAGAAGAGGTAAAAGAAGTTGAAAGTAAACAAAAAAAATCAGAAGACAAATTTGCTTTGGTTTCCCAACGTAACCATTTTCTATTTCAGAAACCAGCAGAGGATTCCCTACCTCACGTCTACCCTGCTTACTGCCATTGCCTGGGGAAACGTACCTGTGAACTCAGACTTAAAGCCCGCGGGAGGGGGTCCTGATGAGCTAGTGAATCTCTGATAAGGATGGGAATACGGCGGATACTCAGAATACGGTGGAGGAGAATCTTGACCATCACTAAGGAACAACTTATAAACTCCAAAGGCAATAGCAAGGAGCACCACGATGGTAATCAATCCACTCATGCCAGAGGAATCTGGGGAGTACAGCTTATTATAATAATTAGAGAAAGAGTTAAAGCCATGGTTTTTTCCAGACTCTCTCAGTTTCTTCAGGCCAAGTTCCGTGTAATCTAAGTTATACTCCAAGCCACAGGAACCTCTCAGTACATACTGGTCTTCAGAGGATTCATAGCCTTCACAGCTCACCACGGTTTTTCCAAATTTGTATGCAATGTCTAAATCGGTCTTACATTCCCACTGCGAAGAAAAGTACAAATAGGTTATTAGAAGCAAAAAGATTTTTTTCAGTTAATATATATTATTTGAGCTATACAGCGGTCATAAAAGTGTAAAATGAAGTAAAGGAATGATAAAATTCAGGACAATGAGTAATTCTGTGTTGAGGGGAGGGCAAATTAGAAGCTTCAAAGACACTGGTGATGCTACTGTCCTACTTCTTAAGCTGGGTGATGGGTACACGACTGTTTATTTTATTACTGTTCCTTATTCCTCATTTATACATGTAAGGAATTCTTTTGTACATATTAAGTATTTCATAATTTCTAAATTTTAAGCAAATTTTTTAAATGTCACCTTTTGCCACTGCTCAAGATGCTTTCTTTAAAAATAGAGGGTTTTTTTTAATGTTAAGGCTCAAAAATCAGCATCACATATGAAGATCTGTTATCTTCATACAGTATCAGAGATAGTATACAACATTCTGATAAAAACTTTCTACACAAATTTTATAAAACCATGGCCTAACTTTCCAAGGTCCTAACTGGCCAGCTCCTTCTTCTTGTCTTAGTCTGGAAGCTCCACTAAAATCTGTCCACCATGGGTGACCCTGCTGGTATCTGAAATAATGGTGGCACAGCTTTCAACATCACAGCAACACACAGCCACCACAGTATGACAAGTGACAGATGGGTGGTGTGGTTCCCTGACCGGGAAACGAACCCAGGCCTCAGGGGTTAGAGTGACAAATCTTAACCACTAGAAAAATGCAAAAAGAATCTGTACTAGCTTCAAAAATTTTTACCTTAAAAAACCCCCAAATTTAGTTTAAATTCTATAATCATATTTTGAGCTGAATGGTAATATGCTTCTTTAACAACATTTAAAGAGACTCAAGCTAAAATAGATTTGATTGGTTCTACTGCCTTTCTGTAAGTTTTTGGACAAATTATCCTCCTCTCTCAAACTCCAGATACACTATTTTTTTATAACAGCTTTATTGAGATATAATTCACATACCACATTCACCCACTTCAATGGTTTTCAGTATATTCACAGAGTTGTGCAGCCATCATCACAATTTTAGGATATTTTCATCACCCCAAAAAGAAATCTCATATCATGAGCATTCATTCTCTATTTCCCCCTAAATCTGCCATCAGTCTCTATGGATTTCCCTATTCTGGACACGTCATATAAATTGGAATCATACAATCTGTGGTCCTATGTGACTGGCTTCTTTCATTTAGCACAATGTTTTCAAGGTTCACACACGTTGCAGCATGTATTAGTACTTCATTCCTTTTTATGGCTGAATAATATTCCATTTTATGGATATACCACATTTTGCTTATTCATTCATCAATAATGCACATTTGGATTGTTTCTACTTTTTGGCTGTTATGAATAACGCTGCTACAAACGTTTATGCTTTTTGTGTGGACATATGTTTTCATTTCTCTTGGGTATACACCCAGGAGTGGAATGACTGGGGCATATGGCAACTCTGTGTTTAACCCTCTGAGGAACTTCCAGACAGTTTTCCAAAGCAGCTGCACCATTTTACACACCTAACAGAAGGGCATGAGTTTCTCCACAACCTCACCAACATTTGTTATTCTCTTGTCTTTTTGAGTATAGCCATCCTATTGGGTGTGAATTGATAATCTTATTGTGGTTTGACTCGTATTTCCCTGATGGCTAATGATGCTGAACATCTTTTCAAGTGTTTATAGGCCATTTGCATGTGTTCTTTGGAGGAACGTCTAGACAGATGTTTTGCCCATTTTTGAATGTGGTTATTTGGCCTCTTACTAAGTTGTCACAGTTCTTTATATATTCTAGATTTGAACAAGTCCCCTATCAGATATATGATTTGCTAAACTTTTTTTTCATTGCATGGGCTGTCATTTCACTTTCTTGATGGTGTCCTTTGAAGCTCCAAAATTTTTCATTTGGATAATATACAATTTTTTTATTTTGTTGTTGTTGCTACTCTATTTTATTTTTAAATAATTTTATTTGAAGGAAGGTTGATAAGCTTGCTGATTTAGGTAAATAAAACAAGCTAAATCTCTACTGGTAGTTCAAGTTAATTGTCATTTCCTTAATAGTGTATACTAAAAGTGGCTTCCAATTATTATATTTAAACTCTGGAAATTGGAAGAGGCTCTCTCCTGGTACTGAACATAAGTCAGTGTTGACATCCTCTATACTTCTTTGCTCACGCTGTTCTCTTCGCTATCTCCTCAGCTCTAAAAATCTTATCCGTCCTTCCTAACACAGCACATACCTTCTCCTTTAAGCCTCCCCCAATCTCTCCAACTGCACATGACTTTACAACACTTTGCTGGTGTCTACATTTAACCTGAGTGCTTGTCTTATCTCTCCAACTAGGAAGAGAGTCTGAGGGTTGGGACTCCATCTTATTTTTGTATACTACAAATTTAATATGAACGAATGACTTCACCATTAGTGTCTTTTCCATCAAGACTGTAAAAGTAACTTAAAAGTAAAATGAGAGTGGGACTTTTGCTTTAACCAGATGAGTCTATGATTCAATGAGCAATACTGGGAAAAAATATTGTGAAATAAGTACCATCCAGTAAATATGAACTCTCTGAATTGCACAGCCCATGCATAAAGGTTCTATCAAACAAGAAGATCATTCTGATGGAAGGGGAAATAGTCAACACAACATTCTTGCCTAATAACCAGCCATCTCAAATCCTTTTTGAAAGCAGGCAGAATATAAAGGAGAAACATATTAGTAGTGATTTAAACTGAATTTATTTAATAAACTCTATTCCATTTCTAGAGCATATTAAATTTCAAGGAAATGTTCTGCCCTAAGTATAAAATGCCAGGGTCTCAAAGACAATAAATAAAGCCCACTGAAATGCTTTCACTCAGAAGTAACCACCCTCAGTTCTAGAACAATTTCAAAATCAAGTGTTTGAAACACAGTACGGATACGTGTACTCACACTACTTACAATCTCTCATTCCTGATCATCTTAACTTTATTTCTTAAGGGTAGGCTGGTATTCTTTGGGGAATGACAGGAAAACGACAACCAGAAGAGATCCTTTACCCCCACCCCCAAGTAGATAAAAAATTTTGGAAATTTACTAATGTCTTAGAAGAAATTCATGGTACAAAAATTAAAAAGACTCTTTCTAGGCTTTTAAATCAGTTCATTTCTTTTGGAGGATGTCCTTCCAGAGAATTTATACCGACATATCTTAGGTTAACCTAAGATACATGTGCTTCTCAAAAATACTGATTAATGTGCCAATAAACACTTTATTGAATAAAAATTCCATTTAAAATACCATCAACATAATGAATTTTACCTGTACATCATAACCATCCCAGCCTTTGTTCTGACACTGTATGACTTTTGGGGTGTAAGAATCACATCCAGCTGTGCCTCCAACACATCTCAACTGTGGGATCGGATCCAGTCTACGGGAGGTGGTATAGCGGTCATAGTGGAGGGTAAGAGCTTTTATATCCCGTAACAATATTCTGTCTGAAACAGAAAGAACATAAAGGAACAGATAGTAAATACATTGTCAAACACAGAAAGATTCATCCTAATAAAACTCCTGGCATAGCAAATACTTTCAAAAGTGTCTTTCTCGTCTTTTGAGGAGACGAGTAAGAAAGAAAAGATGAAAGAGTTTCCCAAAGCCATCCCAACAATGCCCAGGCCTTCTGCCCAAAATCCAGATGGTCACACCTTTAAAGCTTCCCTTCATTTCAGGCTGGATGCCTCCCAAATTGCTTCTATATCACAAGTTCTATATAACTTTTACAAAATCAAAACAAAAAGTTCATTAACCTGAAAGGTTGTACTATTATATGGCAACAGTAATGGTTAATTAAAAGGGCAAAAAGTATACCTGAATGTTCCTGAAGCACATTTAATGACAAATGTCTGTCAAGAGGTGAATGGATTAATAAAATTTTGGCCTATTTGCACAGTGGAATATTCTACAGCAGTTAAAATGAGTGAACTAGAACTCATGCTTCAGATTAGAAATAGTAAAAACATATTAAGCAAAATGCAAGCTGCAGAATGTTTAGTATGATAGCTTTATATAAACCTGGAAAACCAGCAAAACGGTAACATATTGTTAACGTCTATACATATATGCATATACATATATACATAAAATGATAGTATGAAAACATGCACAGGAATGATTAAACACCAAATTCAGATAAGCATCTCTGAGAAGAGAGGGAGAGAAGAGACTTTAGCTCTATGTCTAATGTTTTAATTCTTTGGGGAAGGGGGAGGATGATTTGCTACAAAGAGGGTAAAATGTGAAGGTTTAACAAAATAGGGTGGTGAGTGCATGCGAGTTCACCGTGCACTTCTGTATGTTTAAATATTTCAAATATTTCACAATTTTAAAAATTAAAAATGTTTAAACTATTTCACAAATTGAAAATCACATTGACAAAGAGGCTTAAAAATAAGTCAAAACAATGAAATTACGTCTGGCATTCATGTACCTAAATGAACATTAAAGTATTATTGGAAAATCAATAGTCTTCCTACTTATGACCCTTGAGTTATGACTGGCTCTGGACTGGTTCACTCAACATCCATTTCACCCTCAAACTTGTACGCCTTCTTGCAAAGCTACAAGAACCCCCAAACCTCCTGCGGCTACAGTTGCCAAAAGTGATTTCGGTTCTGCCAGCCAGAGGGATTCAAGCAAGGTCTGGAGAGCAGCCCTTAAACTTAGATTTAAGTGCTCTGTTCTTTGACTGGCAAGCACAGTCATGGGGGCTCTGGGTCTCACTGACAGTGTATAGCATCCAACTCCCTATATTCAACCTGTCAAATGAGCCAAATTTGCTGCCTCCCAAATTCCACTAAAACTACAACAAATGGATGGTCTTGGTGATATGAACGAACAAGATCAGGTAAAATAGAAAAGGAGATGGCAACAGTTTTGGAAGGTGAAAGCAGATGGACCAGTGGTCGGTGACCAGACCTAAGTAAAAGTCAAATGCCAGACCAGCAGGGGGGAAAACTGAGAACCAGCCTGACATACATAATAGAATCCCTAAAAGGAACAGGAAATGGAAGCTCTTGAACTGGAGATACCTACAATAAGAGTACAAGGTGAAAGCTACTTACAAAGAAGCTACACTCCCATCTCCTCTCCCCAGCTCTATGCTGCTGCACCTGCCCCTTCTGCACCCAGGAAAATGTCTGGAGACTCAAGGGCTCTGCACTGAGGCGTACCTGGCACATTAGAGGCCATGGGTATAAAGACATAACAGGAAGCCCAAGTAACTACAGGAAGTAGTATAGTAGTCATAGTGGAGGGTAAGTGCTTTTACATCCTGCAACAATTCTGTCTGAAACGGTAAGAACACAGATGAACAGATAATAACTATCTTATCAAACACAGAAAGATTCATCCTAATAAAACTCTTGGCATAGGAAATACTTTCAAAAGTGTCTGAACGCTGAAATGCTGAAAGCACAGACCTCTTTCCCGGCATGGCTCACAAAATGCCAGCAACCACTCCTTTGCCCTCTGAATGAGAGACTGGAAGTCTATTCCCTTTATAATCTAACCAATAAGAAAAATACACTGACATCAAGACTTCCCTCCAAAAAAGGACCAGCCAAGTAACCCTACAGGCACAAGGTCACCCCACAGTAAAGCTCAAAATCCAAAAGCACCAACCACACATACTGATGGCTTCCAATTGGCTTTTTGGTTCACACCCTTAATCATGAGCAGACAGGCAAGGATTACTAAAAATACGAGGAAAGCCCCCAACACAGAATACAGCAACCAGGACAAAACAAAACAATTTGGAGGAAAGAGAGATTGTACAGGGAGAAGAAAACTTTAAAAAAAAAAAGTTAAAGTTATGATATTCTCAGAGAGATAAAGGAAAACATTATATTCACGAAACAATCATTTTTTTTAAAGGAACACTCAGAGAACAAAATAAGAGCTCTTGGAAATTAAAAACAGGGCAGCTGAGATGAAAAACTCAGTAGAAAGTTTCAAAGTTAAAGGTAAGAAAATCTAGCAAGTAGAGCAAAAAGATGGAAAGTAGGAGTGGAAAAAACAGAAAATTGCAGGACCAGTTCAGGAAGTCCAAAAATCCAACAGGGGTTCCAGAAAGAAAGAGCAGAGAAATCAGATAAGATAACTCATTGATACAATTCAAAAGTTCCCACAACTGAAGGACATGAGTTGTCATATCGAAAGACTCAATAAAGACCCAGGCCTCAAAAGAGACCCACAGAAAGGCATATCATAAAATCTTAGAACACTGTAGACAAAAACTGCCAGAGGAAAAGGGGAAAAACAGGTCACATACAAAAGATTAAGAATTAGAAAAGCTTCTGCTCTCTCAACGGGATAGAAGAAGAAAATGGAGAAATGTCTTCAAAAACTCTAATGGAAAAACTTTGGCTGGGTATAGAATCCCAGATTGTCACTCACGCAGGAGGATAGAATTTTCAGGTATCTAAACGTTTCAAAAGATTTATCTCCCAGGTATCCATTCTCACTAAGATACTAGAAGCTTTTCACCACTAAGAGAAAAAACAAATAAACAAAGAGAAAGACATGAAAATCAGAGAAGTAAAGAAAAAATAATGGTATACAGAGGGACAAAGGGAATCCCAAGGAGAATGACGAATGAAGGTACCAGGATGACAGCCGTGGACCAGTCAGGGCAACAAGTCCACACGGGATGAGTACATACTGCTCCAAAGACATGAGGGCTGCCAGCAAAAGATCCCCACTGCTACTGTACCATCTCTTTTACACCTGAGGACAGAGTGCCCAGGTGACCCTAGCTTTGGTTTTTATCTGTATTTGGTTTGTTTTCACCTTTAGCTGAGAAAGTTCCTCTTTTTAACTTCACGTCCTGCTCCCTTGGGTCAGCTGGGGACACTCATGTCACCCCACAGAAGCATTCTAGCTTTAAGCTATTCCTGAGTGCTCAGATAGACCATGGTAAGCACAGAAGCAAAAGACACAGAGCAACCCACTACCTCTGACCGTACTTCTGCTGGATGTTCAGCACCCGGACCACAAGAGCCCTCAAGAGATGCCCTAATTATGGTGAGCCCCTGTTTCCCATGACTTTCCCCAGCAACTTCCTCAGATAGGCTCTTAAAATCTTAGGAAGCAAGAGACTCTCTTTATACTGCTAGAAAAACAGCTAGAGAGTTTCTTAAAAACTTTTAGAGTGTTACCACACACATGGGTAGAAAAACTAAAGTAAGAAAATTATTCATTCAGAAGTAAGGAAAGGGATCACCTCTGGGAAAAGGAATGTGCTTAGAAAGGAACATAGAGAATTCTTTCTCTTAACTGGGTGGGAGTACACTGGTGTTCACGTCATTATTCTTCTTTAAACTATACATATATGTTTTACTTATGCTTATACTTTATATATGATATGTTTCATGATTTTTTTAAATCTAAAAGTAATACCTTTTCCTCTTGAAAAGCAAACCCTACTCTTCCTCCAATTTCACCCTTCAGTGATAAAAATTAACAGCCTGGTAAGTACCTATTTCTTGCTCACTCTAACAGAGATATATACAGGGTTGATTTTTATTAGTTTATTTTTGTAAAAATTGAATCATACAGTGCACATTACTCTTCATATGGCTTTTTCACTTAACCATATATCATGGACATTCCTTCATATCAGTAGATACAGATCCTATTTATACTTATTTACCAAAAAAGAACTTAATAAATTTGACTAGGCTGAGAGTACCAGCCACACTGTCTCATCAAAATGCAATAAAATAAGAAACATAATTACATAAAATAATGTAACAAAATATAAAATAATAAAAAGGTGACTGAAAATAACTTAATTGGAAAATAAGAAACATAACATTTGCAGCAAAAGGATATCAAAACAAATTTAGGGGCTGCCCCTTGGCTGAGCGATTAAGTTCGCAGGCTCCACTTCAGCAGTCCAGGGTTTCACTGGTTCAGATCCTGGGCGCAAACATGACACCACTCGTCAGGCCATGCTGAGGTGGCATCCCACATGCCACAACTAGAAGGACCCACAACTAAGATATACAACTATGTACTGGGGGGACTTGGGGAGAAAAAGCAGGGAAAAAAAAAAAGAATATTGGCAACAGTTGTTAGCTCAGGTGCCAATCATAGGGGAAAAAAAAAATTTAGAATTGGGCTTACAAACTCAAATGCCTTCGTGCCACTCAGATATCTAAAATATATGTACAGTCACTGGATGAAGGTGGCTAAGTGCAGGAAGTGGTAGGGCTTGTGCTAAATGGAGAATTCAAATGCCAACTAAAGCCATTCAGGTTTTAAAATTGCAAAGTGATTCGGTCCAATGAAAACATTTCTGTAAACTTCAGGCTCTGATATAAGTTTTTTTAAAAAACCAAAATCTATAGGCGATAGAGGAATATTTACAGACTAGACGTTTTTATTGTTTTTAAGTTGGACATAAATGAACTAGGTTTTCATGCTAAGAAATCAGAAAAAAATAAATCAAAATAAAATAAGAGGGAATAACTAAAGATAAAAATCTTAGAATTTAAAAAAGTGAAAAAACTAAAAAAAAAAGATGGTTCTTTGTAAAATAGAAAAGCAGTACCTAAAACTGCTCTGTAGAAAACTACAAACTTTACTTCAATACATAAAAGGTGAAAATCATAAATGGAAACTTGCATGATATACATAGATGGGAATACCACATAGTAAATTGCCAATTCTCTCCAAATTAATCTATAAAGTCAATGAAATCCTGATCAAAATACCAACAGAATACTTCTTTGAATCCTGAAAATTGAGTCCAAAACTTAAGTGTGAAAATGTAGAAAAACTGCTGAGACTATTTGAAGAAACCAACAAAGAAAGAAAATTTGGGCTATAGATATCAAAACAGATCATGAAATCTATAGTAACATAAACAGTATAGTATTGGCACAGGATTAGAAAAATTGATCAATGAAACAAGTACCCAGAAACAGAGACTCATGGGTATATGAAAATTTAGTATATGACTAAAGTGGCATTTCAATATAGAGAAAGAAGAACCAATCAGTCAAAAAGTAATACTGGGACAAGAGACTATCCATGGGCAGGCAGGGGTAGTTAGATCTCTATCTTATACCATGTACAAAAATTAATCCCTGATGGTTAAAAACATACAACAAATTAAAAATACTGGAATAAAGCACAACAGAATATGTTATGAGCCTCGGATGGGGAAGGTCTGAAAAGCAAAGACTGACCAGTAAGATAATGACCGTGGTTGATCAAATCATGCTCAATCTATGAAAATCCAAGAATCCATAATAACACTCAGCGAACACCAAAACCTCATCTGTCGCTACTTAAAGTGGCTACCCAATTACCTCCTTACTTTGAAAATTGATAATTAAGGATTAAAAATTAAATATTTATCCTGACTTTCCAGCAGGAGCTACAATCTGAAATAGCCTCAGTTGATAAGGGAAATTTCAACTTTACTAAAGAATGCCAGCTAATAAATTTAGAATAAATGACAATTAGAAAAATGATCGTTTTAATTTTATAGCCCCTAAAGAAACTGATTCAGACAAGGATTAATTAGTTTTAAATTCATTAAGTGAACAAATATTGGTGTGCTGCCAAGTAACATTACACAGATTGCTTTCTAGTCACAAACCAGAAAAATGAAACTTCACAAGGGAGAGAGAAGACCATTTTAATCCACCAGCCAATCTTGGCATGGCTAATGGTAGAACAAGTTGATATTATAGGATCTCCTGTGATGTAGTCCCCAAAAGTATTTAATATGAATCTAATCAATCAGATCTAACATCCAGTTTACTAGAAATACAGGGAAGAAAAAAACAAGCTAGACACCACGAGAAAACAGAATATCCAGAAGGTAGGATGTTAAAAGACAGCTGGCCCAATCCCTTCAGCAAAGCAGCAGCATGAAAAAAAGGGATTGTTCTACATTTAAAAAGACTTACAAGATAACACAATCAGATGTGATGCATGGTCCAGGATTGGGTCCTGGTTTCAACAAACTAGCTTAGACACATTAGGGACAACTGTGATATCCGAATATGGAATGGGTAATTAGTTGATATTATGAAATTAGAATTAATTTTGTTAGGTGTAATGTTATTTCTACCATGTGGGGAAAACTTCCTTTTTTAAAAAATAAAGGTGAATATTGAAGGATTTAGCAGTGGCCTGTCATGATGCCCAAAATTTACATTAAAATGTTTCAACTTTTTTAAGTGTTGAAAGAAAACAAAGAATATCAAAAGATTGATAATTTTCATCAAAATTTAAAATATCTCTCCCAGAATTCCTCCAGTAGTCTGACTAGAATGACTTAGCATCAAGGGGTTCCAGTAAAATTGTCACTAGCCATGGACCCTAACTCACTTCTCTTGTATTGCCTAAACTCTAACCTTTTTCATGTGTTTGACCTAATTCTCTTGTCTTGTTAAAAGGTGCAAATGTTCCTTTCTTTGGGGTTTTAAGCTTAAGTGATTTCAACTATGTTCCAGGAAGAAGCTCTAAGCGACAACCGCTCCAGACCCATCCACTCTGAACCAGGCCAGACCAGTCCAGACGGCAACCACAAGAATGACACCTGTGCAGACAGGCAGAGAGTTGTACTAAAGTAACCTGCCCTCATTAAGGTCCTAAACTATCCTCCTCTGGGAGGGGTGAAGCAGCCATTTTTAGATCATACAATGTATGTAAAAGCATGATTTCAAACCACACATGTGCAAGCTTATGCCCACCTCTACATGTGATGATGAAACTTCCCCTTTGAATATTCATTTCCTACCCCAAATAAAGGTCCCTACATCCCCAAGCTCAGAGAGCCATAGATTTGTGAAACTGTTCTCTATCATCTCCATTTTCTTTGCCACATGCCACAAATAAAAATTCTGCTCTGTGAGACAACTACTTCTGGTGCAGTTTGATTTAACTCACCAAGAAGAGGCCTGCATTTGGTCCAGTAACAAAAGGAGTATTTGGCTTTTCCAGTATTTACATGGAAACCAAGAAGGTAGAGAATGGCTTCTGAGTAATCATCCAATAGTGTCTGTCTCTCTTAGTGCAAAGAGTAGAAGCAATAACATTGTCTTGAGAGTCTCTGGACCTACGAAATTCAAGAGAATTTCTCAAAAGACAACACTGTTAGAATTTGATAAAATAGCTTGATATTTTATCAATTTCCAAAAGTCAACAGCTTTTTCTATACCTATAACATCCAATTAGAAATGAAAATAGAAAGCCTATATCAAATTAGTGACTACATACATAAAATATCTAGAAATAAACTTAAGATCAATATATGATATACGTAAAATATATATAATTATATAAATATATATATTATATATAAATATAATAAGACCTAAATAAATTTAATGTACTTCCAACCAGGAACTCAATGGGGTTTTTTTTTTTTTGGAACTGGAAAGAAATTATGTTAAAGGTCCTATGAAAAAATTAACGTCTAGAAATAGCCAAAAACTTTTTTAAAAAGAATGCATTGCTTTACCAGATAATAAAGCTTACTATAAAATTACTGTAATCAAAATGTTTGGAATTGGAACAGAAAGAGACAAGAGAAATGTGAAACAAAAGAGAGTCTAGAAATAAATCCTGATATATGTGGGAATTCAATATAAGATAAAGTGGGCTTTTTGACTTAGTGTAAAAAGGATAGCTTCTTTAATAAATGACCCTGGCATCACTGACTATACTGCTGGAAGAAATCCACCAAAAGCTATACAAAAACTTAATTCCACATGGGCTGACGACCTAAAATTTCAAAGAATTATATTAAAATAAAATATGCTATATTAAACCCAAACTACCTCCTCATACATAAAAAACTATGAACAATGAAAATGTTCAATTGTTTACAAAATCAGACTAAATAACAGGAATCACAATAACTTGGATGTATTGTGGCAGGGTTGAGATAGCGCAAAGAACAGTGAAATAAATTCCTGTCACCAACTTGCTACATGACTTTGGCCAAGTCACTTAATTTATCTGTGTAGAAGTTTCTTCACCTATAAAATTATGCCAATAATATCAACCTTAAAACTGGTTGTGAAGTTTAGACATGATTTACTAAAATTATCTAGCAGAGTACTTGACACACAATAAGAGATCAAGCACGATAAACATTACTGAGAATGTTTACAGTGCTATATACACATGGGGTATTTTTACCATAACCCTACAGCATCTTTCCTCCCTAGCAGTCCTAAAGGTTGCTGTGTTTTGTGTCCCTCAAAATTCATACGTTGAAGCCCTAATCCCCGATATGATGGTGCTCAGAGGCAAGGCCTTTGAGAGGTGATTACTTTTAGACAAGGTGGTGAGGATGGAGGCCCCATGATGGAATTAGTGGTCTTGAAAGAAGAGGAAGAGACCAGAAGCCTCTCTCTCTGCCACTGAAGACATAATGAGAAGACAGCCATCTGCAAACCAGAAGGAGGGGCCTCAACAGACACCGAATATGCTGGCAGCTTGATCTTGGACTTCCCAGCTTCCAGAATGTGAGAAATAAATGCTTGTTTAAGCTAGCTAGTCTATGGTGTTTTGTTACAGCAGCCTGAACTAAATCAAGGTCTAAGAACAAAATGCTCACACCCACTAGTTACATCAATCAAGGGACACACAGAGTTCCCTGGAGTCGAGACTCACAAATCGAAATCCACTTGCAGGTCTCAAACTTAAGATGAACAAAATCAAACTCCCCAAACCTGATTCTCCCCAAATCTTTCACGTCTCAGGAAACAGTGACTCTACCCTTCTCATCACTCAGGTCAAAAACCTTGGAGTCATCTTGGACTTCTCTCCTTCTCTCATCCCTACATCTAATCCACCAGAATATCCCGTGAGTTCCATCAAAATAGGTGAGAAGAGAATCCAACCACTCTCACCAACTCCACTGCTTCTCCTCTGTCCCAAACCAGCACCACTCTTGGAACCCAGTGTACAGGCAGTGGCCTCCCAGCTTCCCCACTACCTCCTACAGTCTCAAAATACAAGTCATAGCAGGTCATTTACTCCTCCTCCTGCTTCAGGTTTCTGAGCAAATGTCACCTTAACAGCAAGTTCTTTCCTAACCAATGTTTTGAAAGGCCCTAGTTCTGCCTGCACACTCTGTCCTGCTCACCCTGTTTTATCATCGTCCATACCACTCTTCACAATATGAAATGCTATCTACATGTTTATTTGTTTACTGTCTATTTCTCCTAAATAGATGTAAACTCCTTGGAGGCAGACACTTGCTATACACCCAATACCCAGAAGAGTCACTTAAATATAAGACTAACTCAATAAATTCTGAAAATTCTTAGGTAATCTCTTTAGAACCGGTACTATTTTTTTCCAAACAAACTATTGCTCCTATGTTAGCTAAAGACAAAGTGCATCCAAAGTCAAAACAAAAGACAAATTAGGGAGTGACTATTACTTTACCAAAGGACTTGCTAAAAGTTAACCCAATAAAATACCTTTATAAAACAGTTCCTCTAGGTAAACTTAAAGTATAATTTATGAAAATTGATTGTGGTCATTCTGCAAAATATTTTGGTGCTTTCTGTTCCAGAACAACAGTCTTATAGTAGGCAGACTAAGAGCTACCAAGAAGCAGTTCACTATTTATTTAAATTTGGTTCCTCTTTTTTTTTTTTAATTCCCCTGACTCTGTAAACTTCCTTTTTTATTTAAGACTTGTGAGAGTTCAATTAATTAATGTTTCATTCCAGTTTTTAAATTATAATTCTGACCAAAGTCTCCTATTTACATACAACTTTCTAGGAATACATAAGGAAAATGTACATTTAAATCCAACATGGCTTTTTATTTATTAGTAATAAAACATTCACATCAAATGAGTTACTCAAAGTCAAGTACCGGCAAACAGCATCTTCTCTCTCATTTCAGTACTTAGGAATAAAACAGAAAATTATAGAAATAAACCTGTTGCTTAGGTTCAAAAACATGGGCATTTCCTATCACCAAATCACAATGCAATATTGGTACACTTTCCACATCTTAACATCTTTACTCCCCAACCAAAAATGTTTTGTTTCAGTCACTTTTTACATAATTCCAATTTAACAGCATGCCATCGTTTACTAAAAAGAAATCTGTTTGTAGGTGTGTGTGTGTATATACATATACACATATATATTAGTTACACAGAAATATTACCGATTCTATAAAAGTTCTTTCGACAATTCCAGTAACACAGTGATATAAAAGAAACTTTTTCCTAGAAGTCACTTATCATGTACCATCACACACACAAAAAATAAGATGCAAATATGTTCTAAATTCTAGCGTACGGTGAATAAACAATGGGAAAGCCGGCGTACTGCAATGTACTTCACCGTAATGGTCAGAATAAGAAGCATGAGTTCTGCTCACATAAATAGCACAGTCTGTGATTCTGCTAACCTACCTACAAGGTTTGCAGCCCTGTCCACTAAGTGTGACTCAGAGCCTGCCGGAGCCACGGCCACTGCCAGCCATAGCAACAGGCAGCCATGACAACAGTCCGCGACGATGACATCAGACAGTCATAACAACAAAGCAAGACGCGCAGGTGAGTGTCGAGCTTTCCAGTCAAACTCAGGGATGAAGGCTGTAGCCCAAGAAAGGAGAAAGTGGACAAATTCTGGGAGTCCAGAGAAGGGAGAAAGGGGATGTTACGAATACGGAGTCGTCCAGCCCCGCCCACTCCCCACAGTTCCCCTCGTCCGGAGGACGTCTGGGAGAGCAAAGGGGCCAGGCAGCGCGCAGATGAAGGGAGAAGATGGAAATAAGGAATTCCGGTAGAAGGGCTCAAGGGGCGGCGAACGGAACGGGTCGCCCGCGGGGCCTCTCAGCGCCGGCTGAAGGCAGCAGGAAGGGGCGAGTGAGGACACCACTCACCAGGGTCGCTCCAGCCCAGGGCAGGGCCTGCGATCAGCAGAAGCAAAAGGAGGCTGAGGCGAGGGCAGGGCCCGGCTGCTTCCGGCCCGCCGGCCGAGGCCATGGCGCTCGGGGTGGACGGCGCGCGGGGCCAGGACCCGAGCTGCGGAAGTCGGCGCGCCACCGCGCAGCGACGGCGAGGGCCACGGCAGCGCAGCAGGGAACAGGAGCCGGCAGCTACGGAGCCGCAACCGCGGCGAAGCTCCGTGCGCCAGTGTCACGTCACCGCCGCTGCGGCGCTTGGCGATGCGGGAGTGGACGCTGCGGGCCCCGCCCCTGGGGCTCACCGCGACAGTGGGCGGGGCCTGAGGCGGGGCACCGCCGTTGAAGGCGGGGCCAAGGGCCGGACGCAGAGGCTGTGGGCGGGGCCGAGGGCAGGGTGTTGGTTTGCGGTGTGTGGTCTCAGACCTGCAGCCCTCGGAGAAATTGAAACCATTGGTCGCAACGTGAAATTTAAGTGTAGTCAACTTATGTGTTTCCAAAACCTCAGTAACCTTCCCGCGGGAAGTTACTGTGCCTTATTCAACTTCATGTCTTCAGCACCTAGCATAGCGCCTGGCACGTGATTCGTGTTCTGTTACCGTTTGCTAAATGCAGAGGTTTGGGCGAAAAATAGCATGGAAATATATTGTCAGATTTCAGGAGCTCAGAACCTTTACATACATACTGTATTTCCTTGTAAGCGGAGGCAGTAAGACTTTACAAAATATCAGGAGAAACTACTACCTAAAGAACCAGGTCAGAGAAAACAGTTCTAAGAGTGCACAGGCATTATCCTTGAGGTCTGACAGGCGTGAGTTTCTCTCATTCATTCATTCATTCAACAAATAGAGGTTGAATGCCTAATGTGTGCCAGGCACTGTTTCAGGCACGGAGGATACAGACAAGGTCCCTGTGCTCATGGAGCTTACACTGAAGCAGGATAGGATAAACCACATTAAATAATAAAGTAATAAACAAAGATAATAGGCAGCGATAAAGGCATTGATTAAAATAAAACAGGGTTATACAATAGAGACCGAGAGGCAACTTCAGGGAGGACTTTGCTGAGAAAGTGATTTTGAAGCGTGAGACCTGAATAATGAGAAAGAACCAGCCATAAAAGCCTTCATGGCCTGGGGAACAGTAAATGCAAAAGCCTTAGCTCTGTGTTTTGAGGAACAGTCATTCACCAATTCAACCAATACCTTTATACATCGAGCACCTACCAGTACCTAACAGCACCTGCCAGGCACCGTTCTGGAGATACGGCAGTGAATAAAACAAAATTCCAGGGTTGGGAGAAGAAAACAGGCCAGTATAATTGAAGCAATGTAAATTAGGGGAAGATTGGAACAAGAGGAGGCAGAACAGTGGCAGCTTGGAGTAGAACTGAGCAGGATTGGAATAAAGGTAATGGAGAATTTTGTTCTCAACATGTTATGTTTGAGGTGACCATTACGCATCCAGGTAAACAGGTCAAATAGACACTTGGATATACAAGTCTGAATTTCAAAGCTAAGGTAAACTTGGTAATTATGTTATCAAAATGAAGAAAGTATTTAATGCCACAGGAAGTGATACAATGCATAGGGAGACGATTTGATGTGGCAAAGGAGTCCCAGGACCAAACGAAGAGAACACTGTCATTTGACCTTGAGCAGAAGAAGATCCTAGAAAGAGTCTGAAAAGTAACCTCTTGTGAGGTACAAGAAAAACCAGGAGAGTAGCGGTGTGGTAGTTGAGAGAAAAAGAGAATGGTCAACAGTGTGCACTGTTGTTGAAAGTTTGAATCAAAAAGTGACCTTTGGACTTTGCAATATAAAGGTCACTAATTACCTTAACAAGAGAATTTCTGGCATTTGACATCCCGTCATTTGCCATGTACAGTTCTAGACTGTGGTGAACAAACATAAAAGGTTGTACTAACTTACACTCTAGTGGGAGAGAAAGCCAACAAATAATATAGTTAAGATAAATAAGTGCTCTCAAGAAGACAACAAGGTAATATGATTTCAAGTGCTATAATAAACAGGATGTCCAGGAAAGGTTCTGAGAAGCTACCATCTGAGCTGAGATCTAAATGCTAAGAGGCAGTTTCTTAAAATGTCTCTGAGACCTACCAATAGCAATGTGTCAATCTGATTTGGATCCTTATTCAAACAAACTATAAAATAAGTGACATTTATGGGACAATTGGAAATTTGAACAATGATTCATATATGATGATATTAAAGCATTATTTTGGGGGTGTGATAAATGTACTATGGCTATGTTATTTCTAAGAATACTTTTGGAAACATACTGAAATATTAAAGATGAAAAATTGTCTTGAATTTTTTTCAAAATAATATGGGAGGTGGAGGGAAGTGGGTGAGAGTATAGACAAAACAACATTGTGTGTTAATTGTTGAGGGTAGCTGATGGTACATGGAAGTTCATTATACTAATATGACTACTTTTTTATATGTTTAACTTCTTGCATAATAAAAAGTTTTTTAAAAACTAAAGTCTTCTCTGAGGTTTCTCTGATCTGATCTATAAGAGTTAGTAATTCCAAGCTAACAAAATTGTGGAGAGGATTAAATCAGAGAAATATTTAAAGCACCAGGCATATAGCAGCTGCTCAATAAACCACAGCTCTCTTCCTCTCACCCCATCCCCATCTTTGCGAATTAACTTTGGAGGATGGGAAGCCATCTGAATAAAAAATTTTGAAACTATGAAAAGTAACACTGATTATTATGTAAGAATACTTAGAGAACATTTAAAAGATATAACATTAATCTCTAGGGTTCACTTGGTAAACTGAAGAAAACTGACATTCTACCTTTTTCAGACAATTATTTTCAAGCTTTGGTTTGCATAGGAAAGCCTTAGGGTGCTTATTAAAGTTTCAGATTCCTGGGCTCTGCCCATGAAAGTTCTGATTCAGAAGGTCTGGAGTGTGGACCCAGGAATTTGCATTTTTAAGAAGCATCCCAAAGAATTCTGTTATAGGTGGTCTTTGAATTACAACATTTGGAAACACTGTTTTTAAGGTCTCAAATGACTCCAGACAGCCTCTGTAGACCAAAAATAGTCCTTAGGGTAATGAGTGTTTTCTTCTTGCTAGAAATACTGTGGATCTCATGGACAAGTCAAAGGAGCACAATCTCTTAGGATTCCATGACACTGGAAGCAAAAGACCATAGATCTCTCTAACCCGAAGAACAATCCCAGTTGCCCATTAATGTCACGAAGGATGCATGTCTGTAATGCCTATCCCATTTGTATTCACAAGAGGAAATTAGAGGACTAGCACTTAACTCAGCCACTGGGACTTGTGGAAGCCCCAAAAGGCTCCCTAAAATGTAGTCCTTCCCCCCAGAAGTCAAGCTATGAGCCTATGAGTTGAGAACCTATCACTTTCCACCACCAATACCAACACCACGGATCAGCTATCTCTACTATGTTCCCTCAGCCATCCCTGCTTTTGTGGATGGAATACTGTGGAACAAATCAAGAAAAAATGTTAGTGGTGACTACTTGGGATGGAATCATTTACTTCTCCAGGAATTCTACCTACTCTTTTCAAGATGGCTGGGAGGAGGAGGCAGATGTCAGCTTCAGTTTAGAGAATGAAGCTCGTGGTTCGCAGACTGTCTCAACAGCATTTCCATAACATGTTCAAGTGCGCCTAGTGTTTTTGCTACCACAATCCTTAAATGGAAACTCTTTCTTCATGTACAGAAGATGGCAGAACTTTCTGCACTAACTTGAATAGAAAAAAATTCTACTCCACAAGATATCTATAGATTTATTTGAGACATGAAGCCTCAAGTGACCTGTTTTTAAAAAAAATTGTAATTCAACTCCAGAAGTAGTGGAGGGAAGCAGGGTGGACAATAACTTTCGCTTCCCAGTGGTTCTCATCTTAAAGTATGTTGGGAACATCTCTTCCAACCATTCACAAAACAGAGTTTTATATGCCAGTTTATCTTATTGTGGTGACTCAAAAGATTGAAAAATTCGAATCTTATGTCACCCATCTCTTCTTGAATCTTTTTAAAACCCTTCAAAAGAGTCTCCTTGTGAGACAGAAAAAAAAAAAAATTCCTTATAGTATAGGACCCTCCTGTCCCCACTCCAACCGGGAGCAATTCCACTGGCCGCCTTTCTCCAACAGACCAAGCTCCTGGCTTCCAGAGTTTGCCCCCTGGCTCACCCCCCCCCCCCCCCCAGTACACTATCCCCTCTGGGCTTCCCTTTTCTCTTGTAGTTACACACCTCTTCATCCCTCCATTGCCCCTCCCTCGGGAAAATCTTTTCTGATGATCTAAATCAAAGGCTATCATAAGACTGTCGACCCATTTTCCTAGCAATGATCATAGTTGCAATTTTACACCTTTTCGTCTCTCTCTGTCTCTCACTAAACTGCAAGCTCCTAGCTCCGTCAGGACAGAAACCATACCTAGTTCTGCTCACCTCAGTGCCTAGCCCTGCTTCCCACACATAGCAAATGTTCAATAAATTTGCAGGCTGACTTAAATGCATTTGTACCTCTGCTTTCTCCAGTTTTTTTTTTTTCTAGCCCTGTTACTACTAAAGAAACCCAGCGATTCTCACAGACTCCCAAGAGCTCGGATTTGTACTGAATCCGCCCTTTCCTGGGTCCCGCTGATCCTGTCTCTGGAGGTGGGTTCTCAGAGGAACCCCGATTCTGTGCAAGACACCGAGGAGCCAAATGCAGACGACCCACCTAGCCTCACTTCTTTAGTCCAAGGCTGGGGAGGAGACAGAAACGGATGCGCTTTAACGAACGCACAGTTATCCGCCAAAGACATCACACCCCGCCTCCCAAAGGACGGCGGCCGCTCGCTCTCCCTTCTCCAAGGATGCGCGAGGTTGCGGGATGCGCGATGGGGCTTCGACATGAGGCTCCGTCGCCCTGAGCGGACCCTGGAGGCGGCCGCCAGCCTGCACGGCCCGGAGCCGGGCCGGGGGCGGAAGGCCTCGCAGGGCGGCGGTCGGCCGGAGATCTGAGCACGGAAGGCAGGGATCGGCCCCGCGCCCCCAAGCCCGGCGCGCCCCCCGCGCCCCCGCGCGATCGCGAGCCGCCGGCGGAAGTGCTGCGTCGCGCACTTCCGGGTGTTGTCTGCCCGCCGCCGCTGCTGCCGCCGCCGCGCGTCTCCGGTCTCCCGGCCGCAGCCGCCTCGGGTCCTGGAGCCAGGAGCGACGTCAGCGCCATGGCCGGCATCAAAGGTGGGCCGGGGGCGCGGGGCGCCGGAGGCCGGGGGGCCGGAACGAGGGGAGGGGCCCGCGGCTCCCCCACGCCGCCTGCCCCGGCCGGGCGCGCGCCGCGGGGTCCCTGCGCCGGCGGGCGACCCCGGACCCGACCCCCGCCGCCGCCCGCGCAGCCCCGGAGCGGAGGTGGGCGCGGCGCGCTCGGGAAGGACGGCGCCTGCGGGGACCCCGCTTTCTGCTGATCTCAGCAGCCTGTACCCCGCCGTCGACCCCCGTGCCGGGAATGAAGTGGTCCGCGGGCTCTGAGGAGTCCCGCAGCGACTCGGGCCATCGAACTCGTTTTGCAGGAGTTTGCATCCGACAGAGAGTCGGGCGCAGTGTGGTTTGGAGGGGGTGGAGGCCGCTAGGGATGCCAGTTACGGAAAATCAGTGTCATCTCCCACTTGAAGGCACGAGTGCGATCTTCGGGTGCCGAGCCGAGCCGAGTCCCCCAGGAACGCCCTAGAAGGGCTTAGGGACCGTTCTTTCCGAAACCTTGGCCATCACATCCGCTCTCAGGACCGGTGCTCGAAGCTTGACCCGCTCCTAAAACGGAGGCATTTTGATTTGTCGTGTTTGTCGCATGGCGGAGATCCTATAAGCGACCCCAAAGTTCTCCTTTTCTCTTCCCTCTCCTCAGTTGCACGTTGAGGCTTTTTCACATTTCAAAGTTTTTATTTAGTTGGGGTTTTTTTAAAAGATAAAATAGCGTTAAAATTTCATGAGAAATTACTCGTTTATTCGTGCATTTTCTTGAGAAAAAAGAATGTTGCATTCTTTCCAATGTTTTGTTAGTTCGATTAGGAGCAAATAAAGCGTTTTCGCCTTAAACATCTTGACAACGAATTACATTGATTTCCTGACCTGCGGCTTTGTAGAAGGGGCGAACAGGAAGTGAGAACTTTGATAGCAGTGTTTTTCTGCGTATTTTATTTCCCTCAAGGACAGCTTTTGTTGAGCTGCTTTCCCAGAGTCACATTTTGACTTTAATGTCTGAAAGCGTTTCATTTCCCATGTAAAACGTTGTCATTTGAGCAACTGGCATACTTTCCGATCTTTTTTTGGACTATAGTAGATCTTTTCAAATCCTCGTATGAAAAAAGGCAGTTATGGTAGACTGCTGTGGTTTTTAGGATGTTGCCAGTTTCCCTGTTCTTCCCCGTTTCTTCGGTGTCATTAATGCAGGAGTCACTGTCTTAAACAACTTTGTGATTCTCTTCTCCAGATAGAGGTAAATATTAATCAGGTGAAAGTGTCTCAGATGGACTTGTGCTTCCACTTTTGGTTTCAGGAATGATGATTGTTTACCAGGATATTTTCTTCCTGTTGGCCTACCTTTATATTAAGGAGAAGTGTTGCTGTAATTGGAGTCCATTACTTATTTCTTGAGCTGTTTGCCTATTACTTTGTTATAGATTGGATTTTTCTGGTAACTCCCAGGTTGGGGAACTGGTCCCTTCTCCTACTCTAATTTCTTTGTAATCACAGAACCAGCACCCTGTCTCTAGAGAGTTTAGATAATTGGGCTGGTCCATCCCTAGCCGAGAGGCTTTGGGAGTAGAAACCAGACTCATCTAAGTTTTGTCTTCCAAGTGTTGCATCACTCAATTACGGTATAAATTCTGGCCTTTTTGATGTGTCATGCAGGACAACCATTTGTATACAAATGATGAAATTTGTATGTAAATCAGCCTAGTTACTGACTTCATAAGATTGAAGAAACTTTCGAAGAGTACTTTTTGAGCACTGTTAACCCCATTGGCTTTTATCTTAGTATGATTGGGAAGTGAAATGTCACATAAAATTATTTTTTGATACCTGAATTTTAGTTCCTTGATTTTTTTTAACAAATCATCTTTCCTTAACTTTGAAAAGTATACTCAAAGAATTTAGACTTGTTTTTTGATGATAGGAACATAAGTAATTGTTCTCTGTCATGGAACATAGTTACCCTCAGAGAGCATCCAGTCCTAAGTCTGCTTGCCTCTTAGCCAAGATTACTGCAAACTGGCATGCTTTTTGAGATTTTTCGGCCTGATATGAATTTTTTCCAGTCTCCTCCCTCCTGTCAGAGGGCAGATCTTGCTTATATGCAGTTCTACCTCCTATTTCTCATTTGTTTCAAAATGGGAAACAAGATCCTCAAACTTAGAAAACTTTTTGTTACAAGATACAGGCAACAGTGATCATTTCTAGGAAGGGGAAGTTACTTTTCACTTAATTTTGTTCTGGATATATGCATTGCTGTTGAAAATATATATATATAAATGAGCATAGATGCTTCTTTAAAATAAAAGAGTTTTTTTCCTGCTTTTTCCCCCCCAAATCCTCCCAGTACATAGTTGTATATTTTAATTGTGGGCCCTTCTAGTTGTGGCATGTGGGACACCGCCTCAACATGGCCTAATGAGCGGTGCCATGTCCGCGCCCAGGATCCGAACCAGCAAAACCCTGGGCCACTGAAGCAGAGCATGAGAACTTAACCACTTGGCCACGGGGCTGGCCCCACAAAATAAAAATTTTTTATTCTGCTGAAATTCACACACAATTTTGTCACCAAAAAAAATGGATAAATAACCTCTGAATAAGAGCCTAAGGGTCTGCTTATAAAGAATGTTAGCTTTAATGTATAGGCTTCGTGACATCTATTGTGTCTCTTTAGTGACCTTTGTTTCCTCCAGGATTCTAAGCTATATTCTGGCTTCTGAATAAATAAGGTGTTAACATAGACTATTTATAGTGGTGAACTTGGCTGTTTGACAGCTACATTCAAAAAGTGGAGATGGCTTTTACTTCTTCACCACGTCTTAAGTGTCTTTGGTGTTCAGAGAATGATTTGCATTTTAGATCTAGTCCATCTCTCATTTTATAGAAGAAAGAACTGCCACTCCGATAACTCATGCAGACAGCTAGGAAGTGGCTGGTAGGCGGTAGGACCCAGTGTCGCCTGACTTTCAGTTCTATGCTGTTTCTTCTCTGCTGCATTAGACACATCTTTATCTTGCTTCCGCTTATCTCCCCTTCTCTTTGGTTTTCCTTTTTGGTTCCTTTCATTCATTCCACAAATATTTATCACTGAGTGTTAAGAGCTGGGGCATGAGCATCAGCAACAACAAAAAAACTTTTTCCCCCGCTCTGGCAGAGAGAACAATTTAGAAGGAAAGACAAATAGAAATCAATACAAAATTACACCTGTGATAACTGAGCAAAGAGGAGTAGAGTGCAAAGAGGGCTTTTGCCCATGCATGTCCCTCTGTCTGGCGTGCCCCCCCCCCCCCCCCCGTTGGTGGGCCTGTGATTTACTCTCTCATTTCATATGGATCTCTGCTCCTGCGTCACCTCATCAGAGACGCCTTTCCAGGCCACTGGGTCTAGAACAGCACTCCTATCTCCTTACACTGCCTGATTTTTTTCATAGCACTTGACATTTATTTGCTTGCTTTTTTTTTTTAATCATTTTATTCACCTGCTAAAATGTAAGCTTCATGAAAGCAAGAGCTTTTTCATTGTTCTGTCTCCAGCATCAAGAAGAGTGTGTGAGGAGCCAGCCTGGTGGCGTAGTGGTTAAGTTCAGGTGCTTCCAGGGTTTTGCCGATTTGGATCCTGGGCACAGACCTAGCACTGCTCATCAAGCTGTGCTGAGGCGGCCTCCTACATAGCAGAGCTAGAAGGACCTATAACTAGAATACACAACTATGGATGGGGAAGCTTTGGGGAGAAGAAGAAGAAGAAAAAAGCTTGGCAGCAGATGTTAGCTCAGAGCCATTCTTTAAAAAAAAAAGTATGTGGCACACTTTAGGTGCTCAGTAGATATTTGTTGAGTGAAGAATGAATGAATATAATAGGGAGATTTGGTCTAGTCAGGAGGTTTGGAAAAACTTCACTGAGGAAGAGATAATTGAGCTGGATCTGAGGAAGAGTCGGAGTTAACTTGGAGGGAAGAGGAGAGGAGTGGGACTA
The DNA here is from genome assembly GCF_021613505.1 of Equus quagga. Lineage (NCBI taxonomy): Eukaryota > Metazoa > Chordata > Mammalia > Perissodactyla > Equidae > Equus > Equus quagga. Next base: position 12,874,673 of record NC_060288.1, on the reverse strand, counting down.
GAATGCAAGCTCTCTGAGTTTGCAAGGGCCTTGTCTCGTGTACTAACAGACCTCTAGCACCTGTTATGTATTTGGCTTTCAGTAAATATTTCTTGAATGGAATGAATAAATGAAAAGGTGTCTGAGGTAGACGGGACAGCATGTGCAAAGGCCCTGTGGGTGAGGGAGCCTGCTGATTTCCAGGAAAGGATAGGCCAGTGTAACAGGAGTGCAGAAAGCTGGAGGGAGCAGCCTGGTGGGATATGTGTCAGGAGAAGTAAGCAGGGCAGATGATGACACCTGTTATGAACTGAAAAAGCGAATGATAAACTCAGCATTTTTCCTCACAATTTCCATTGCATTCCATTGTAAACGTAAAATTTCTCGTTTGCTGTAAAAAAAAAAAATTTTTTTTCTTTTTGCAAATTTTTCTTTTTCTCTTTTTTTTTGTAACTGAAAATATAGTGGCATTAAGGACGAAGTAAATGTGTTCAGGCTTGTCGTGACCTACGTCAGTGATCTAATGAAAACAAAATCTGCCAGGCTACCATGTCAGTGGTGTCCTTGATTATGACCATTTTAATTCAGAGAAGTGTATCAGTAGTGCTTGGCAGCATTTAACCCCTTTACTGTTAGTTTTGGTTTGTGTATCGTAGCTTTTGTCTTGGTAACTTTTAGACCTTCTGCAGCTCTTTTGAATTTTAACATTTCTGTTAAGGTTAGTAGACTGCATCGTTTAGAGAAAAAGGGCAGTTATTCTCTTAGCCACTGCAATTGCAGAAATACAGATTATATAGAACTCAAAATAAATTGATCATTTAGTTCTTTGCTTAATTCTAGGCCACTGATGAACAATGTGTCTATTCAAGAAAGTTGTTTCTACTCTCTGATATATGTGGAAACACTTTATAAAATATAATGCTTTGTGTAAGTATGTGTGTGTGTAACTTTAGATACTGTATTTCACCTGTAGAAACTTTATTCCACGTATAGAATGTATCTGTTGCTTGTGATAATGCCTTAAAATAGCCCGACGGCAGAAGGGTTTGTACCCATTACCCTGCGCACTACCTAATGTGTGGGAGGTTAGGGAAGGAAGCCCAGCAGTAGTTTTGCACGCTATTTAAACATCTGTAACAAAATAAGTCAATTAAAATGATTATCTGCAGATATCCGGGGACCTTTTTTTCTTAGCAGTTGTGTGCCCCTTGCGAGTGTACGTACAAGAAGCGGGAGCTGATCAGGAGAGGTTTTCACTAGGATGCAGCTTCTAAAGTCCAGTAAAGCTGACAGTGTGGAGCCCCTCCCCATCCTGCTTTTTCCAAACTGTAATGATCTGTGGAGTAAACAATACGAACACCTGGAGGAGCATTGATCTTGCAGGCTGGAATGCTCGCTAGAAATGGGACCAGTAACTGGGGAACATGTGGGTGCTAGCAATAGCTCAGGGCTTTGAAAACCAGTACTGCTTTCTTTTACCTTGAGGATGCCACAAAAGACTTATTCTGAGACTAGATAACTTACACTTTTGAAAATAACTCGCTTTGACTACATTGATTTTTTGCATGTTTTCTTTTGTTTTTTGCTTCTAGGATGACAGGTAATGTTCAGACTGCTAATATTAATATTAATTTTAAAAACATTAATTTCATCTAATTGGTATTTCTATTTGACTTTTTATTTACTTTGCAGCTCTGATTAGTTTGTCCTTTGGAGGAGCCATTGGGCTGATGTTTTTGATGCTTGGCTGTGCCCTTCCAGTATACAAGTATGTAAATTTTTTGTCTTTTTGAGTATTTATGGGTAAAATGTTTCTACTTTTAGATTAAAGCTTTAAAAACGTTAAAAAAATTTTAATTTTTAAAACTTAATTGTTAAAAAAATTAAAAATTAAAGCTTTTCTGCAGAAGTAATCCTGCAAAAAGTTCTTTTACCAAGGACAAATCTTTTTAAAAGTCTTCACTTAAAATTTGTTTGTAAAGTTTTTAGGACACCAGGTGCGAAAAAGACTTTGGGCTGTTGCTCCTTGCCTACTCCTCAGTCTGTAACGGCAAGATAACACAGCAGGAGCCCCGCGCTACTACCCAATTTTGAGCACCTACTGATACAGTTAAATACAAGAAAATGAAAAATATCTTTTCAGCAAAAAATGCCATAAGCAGAGTCAAGAGACAATTGCCTAAGAAAAAAAGTCACGTAAGCAATTCATTTCCTTAGGATAGAAAGAGCTTTTAAAAATTACTAAGATAGGTTAGTAAGAAAAATGTAGACAACTAAATAGAAAAATGAACAACAAATATGAAAAAAGAACTGAAAATTGTTAATAAGCACATGAAAATATACTCATCCTCTCTCAAAATTAAGTGAAATCCATTGATAGAAATGATACGTACAGACAGGCGCTGTGGTGTCTGGGAGGAAGAGTAAGTAGATGTGGTCTTCTTGGAGCCAGTGGGTTTGTAGCTCTCAAAATGTTTATTTCCTTTGAATTAGCCCTTCCACTTCTTAGAATTTCTCATACAAATTTCCTTGTAGTTGTTTGCACAGATATGTGTAGTGGAGGGAGAATATGGATGTTCATGGCAGCCTTGATAAGAATAACCAAAAAAAACTGGAAGCATCCTAAAGTTCTATCATAAGAAAAATGGTTAAGTTATGATACCTCCATCAATGGAAATACTAGGCAGTCTTGAAAAGGATGAGGGAGCTGTAAGTGCTAATATATAAAGATGTTTAAGATACATTGTTAAATGAAAAAGTGCAGGATTCATTCACATTTTTAAAGTTTATCTGTATGAAAATATGGAAGGATCCAGAAGAAGCTCAATAGGAGAGTGGGAAAGAGAAGGCGGAGGAGACTTGGGCAACTCTGTTTTCACTTTCTCTGCTTTTGTATTTTTTGAATTTTTTCCTTAAGCGTGTATCCATTTACAATTTTTTTTATTCTCAAAATATTTAGGAAAAGATTTTTAGGAAAAACATAAAGATAAATCTTTGCTTATTATAAGCCTCTAAGTACAAACAAACCTCCAGTATGATGTGTATTTTATTTTATAGCAGTTTTAAAGACCATCTACTTCTTTTTAACTTTTTATCTTGAAATGATTACAGACTCTCAAGAAGTTGCACATGTGGTACAGAGGTCCCCTGGACCCTTCACACAGCTTCCCCCAGTGGTAATATCTTACATAACTGTAGTTCTCAAAACCAGGAAATGACGTTGGCACAATACAATAGCTAGACTATAGGCTAAACGCCATCTATTTTTATTGTGACAAATTCTGTATTCTGACTGAAAATCTTCACTGTTACTTTCAGTTCATTTTCTGCATTTTGGTTTCAGTATTTTGGGAGTTCCTAGTGACTTAAAGAAAGTTTTGGGGTGTTCCAGCTTTATGCTAAAACAGGATATCATACATTAGAAGTAGGAAAGGCATGAATCTTAAATTTTAAAAATTGCCATGTTAATATTCCCATTTTCCATGTGTCTATTTATAACATAAATTGAAAAATATTTTTAATTTTGGGTCTTAATTCCAACTGTTGTAATTTATAGAACATTTTCTTTTAATATGAGAAATATTTAACCATTGTGTCCTAGTTGATTTTAGGAATACTGTGACTCTAAATGTTTCTCTTTTCAGTGTTCAGGTTGTAGCTTACTTTAAAACTGTGCCATGTTTTGTAACTTGCAATGTTCCTTTGGTCCGTATTTTATAAAAGCCTACTTTATGTGTAAGAAAATGACAGAGAGAGCAAAAACTACATTATCTTATTTTTCTTTTTCTAGCCAATACTGGCCCCTCTTTGTTCTGTTTTTTTACATCCTTTCACCTATTCCATACTGCATAGCAAGAAGGCTGGTGGATGACACCGACGCTATGAGCAATGCTTGTAAGGAACTTGCCATATTTCTTACCACAGGCATTGTTGTCTCCGCTTTTGGACTCCCTATTGTATTTGCCAGAGCACATCTGGTAAGTGAATACATTCTTCTGACTGTGTGAAACTTTTCTCAGGAAAAATTTTTTGTTAAATGACATGAAGAGATGAGAGACATAGGAACCTAGAGGATAGAGGAGGATAGAGATAAAAATCTTACTTTTGTTGGTGTTAACTGATAAAATTGATATTGGAGAGCATGGCTGGGGTCTGCAGCAGCTGTTGGCTTGCCAACACTTGACTCTCAGAGTGGGGCACATCAGCTCGCCCAGTGCTGAGCAACCACAGGACACAGAAGACCCGAGGAGATCTCGTGTTCTTTTCAGGTGGGGAAGTACGAAGAGGGGAAGGGGCTGGACTATATATATGCACTCCCCACCCCCCCACCCCCCACCAAAACTCACTAGTCAGATTCTCTCCTCCATCCCCACGGTGGCAGAGAAGGCAGAGAGGACAGAGGCTGGCCACCCTTCCACATGGAGCGGGCGATTACTCCCGCTGCCCCTTTAAAAGAATGTATGCAAGTGTGTTTTCATCTCTGATTCTTTAAATTTGATCTGCTCTCTAAATAAAATTTTAGTTTCGCTAAGGAAGAGTCAGAGCAAATTTCTTTATAAACAGAAAATTGCAGAATTTTGTGCTACCGCCTCATAGCCCAGAACTCAGGCTTGCTTTTGAATGATCATCATCATCTATGACTCTGTCTTTCTAAAGGAACCAGAGATAAATAGAAACAGCAAAACAGACATGCCATTGAGTGTTCGGTAGTGCAAAAGTCATTACTACAAGTCTCTTATTTGTTTTAAATCATGGTTGCCATACAGCTAGAACCTTGATTTGCTTTTTGTTTTCTTGTTTTCACATGTGTATTAACTGAGTGTTTATATCTTATTTCCATAGATTGAGTGGGGAGCTTGTGCACTTGTTCTCACAGGAAACACAGTCATCTTTGCAACTATACTGGGCTTTTTCTTGGTCTTTGGAAGCAATGACGACTTCAGCTGGCAGCAGTGGTGAAAGGAGTTACTGAACTGTCGCCAAGTGGACTTGTTGTCATTTGTTGGCCATCCATGCACACCGGAGATGGGCGGTCATGCTGAGTGGTATAGCAAGCCTCCTGGGGGTATTCGAGGTGCTCCCTTCTCACTTTTATTGTAAGCATACTATTTTCACAGAGACTTGCTGAAGGATTAAAAGGATTTTCTCTTTTGAAAAAGCTTGACTGATTTCACACTTATCTATAGTATGCTTTTTGTGGTGTCCTGCTGAATTTAAATATTTATGTGTTTTCCCTGTTCATTTTCTTTTTTTAATCAATATGCAATGTCAAACATTTTTTCAATGTAATAACCATCTGCATTGGTTAGGAATTGGATTTCTGCTGGCTATTACTGGGCTAAAAGACATCTTTTCTCTTAAAATTATTTAACCTCCATTATTACAAAAAGTTATGAAAATAAGTTTTCAGTCAGTCAGGATGACATCACTCTTGATTATATGCAGACTTGCAGGCCGTTGGCACACCTTATAGACTATGTACTCTTTGCAAATCTAGCTGTATCTATACCTCAGAAGGGCCAAGTTCATGCCCACGCCCTCCATAAGGATTGCTGGTTTTGCCTGTAAGCAGGTGTTTTGTGAATTGAAAATTATTTTATGGAATTGCTACAAAGAAGTGCTTTTCTTCTCAGTTGTTAGAAGAATTTATTGTTAAAGGTAAGGATGTAAAAAGATTTTTGAGATACGGTTTTTATTTATGTTTATTATAGTTAAAGTGAGTGAGTTGCATTGTGGGGAGAAATGACGTTGAAATTCCATTTTTTTGACGCCTGTTCTATTTATAAGTGAAATTTTGATTCTTCTATCAGCCTTTCATGTTTTACCGTGGGTAAAATGGACATACATGGAACTACTGATAAGGGAAGTTATATGTTTGCATCATATATACCATAAAACCTTTCCCCGCTTCCTCCTTTTAACTTATTTTATATGTTGTATATATTAAGTAAAAAAACTTTTCAAATATAGTTTAATAACATTTTAAATTAGAGGTGTTTAACTCACCCGGAAAGTCATTGCTATGGCATACATGCGGAGCGCCCCCTGCCCCACAAGGCCTTGCCATGATTAACAAGCAACTTGTTAGTCTTGCAGATAATTCATGCATTAACAATTTAGGATTTAGACCATGCTAATTGCAGTTTTTATTCTCTAGGGTTATATCATATGTAATTTAAAAATATTTAAGACAAGTTTCCTGTATACCTCTCAACTATTTTGATTTTTTATTTCCTCATGATAGATCTGCTGTCTCTTTTCAAATGGCATTTATTGTGTGTTTAATGCAAAGTAGCCAAATCCAGCTGTATAGCAGCTTCAGACACAAACCTGACCAAAAAATTCCCAGTGACCAGGCATGACCAAAGTGTAGTGGTCATTTGCATCTCACAATTATCAGTACCTTTTTCAGGAGCTAGTTATGAAAATGTTCAAGTTGGTCTGACAGTATTTTGTTAAGGATATTTGGATGTTTGTTCAGTATACTTACATAAAAATTGTTTTGCCTTCAGACAAAACTGAGTAATCATGACAACTGTCTTGTTGTTTTATAAAGTTTATTTCTCAAGAAAATGGGAACAAAATTTGGGTTTGTTCAGCTTTTTACTAATGATGCCTAAAGGCCACAGGTTTTATTGCTAAACCGAAGTTGTTACTTTTAGCTGTGAGATGGGAGGCAGAGTGGAATATCTGTCTGTGGCTGTCCCATTTACACGTTAGGCTGAAGTTGGCTTGCAGTGTTACAATGCTGTAGACCTAGAGAGGAAGGGACAGGCACACGTGTATTAGCTGGCGATACAGTTGGGAACTCAGTGCCTGTGATCTACTCGATTTTTTTTGCAGGAAGTGCATTCTCTGGTCCTTCCCCATTTTCTGTTCTAGAACATCAGTGCAGTGCACTGCTACTGTTTTATTCACTTGGCCATAGACTCTTTTTCTAACAGCTGCATATTCTTTCTGTATACTAACTGCATTGGCAGCATTGTGTCTTTGACCTTGCACACTAGCTTGACATAGTGCTGTCTCTGATTTCTAGGCTAGTTACTTGAAGTATGAATTTTCCATAGAATATGCACTGATATTGCATTGCCATTCTTCTATGGAAAGAAGACTTTTGATGATGAAACAATAAAGATTTTAAATATCTATTTTAGTTTCTGGGTGTTTTTGAAATGAAAGTGTACTACACACTTAAGTTCCTGAAGTGTACTATCCATTTTAATAATGTGATATAAAGCAAGTATGACATTAGTTATAATGTTAGACTCGCAGAACTTTCACTTCTAAAATAAAATTGAAACCATAGTAATAAATATTACAGTGAAGCCCTATGATTTTGAGCTATAGTTAAAGGATTATTAATCTGGAGAAGTAGGTTTTACCTAAACTTTTACAAAAACAGCCATAGAAGGTTTTGTTGACATAAAAAGACTACTAATGGTCTAAAGTCAAGGTTGTATTTGTTCTTAAATTTTCAGAACTTTTTTATGACTGCATCTTTTATTATGTACGTATTACCATTCATTATTAGAACATTTTGCTTTTTGCAAACATTTCAAACATAAAGGTAAACACATTCATCCGTGTGGTGCAATGTGAACAGAGAAACGTACTGTTCTCTTTTATCAAACATGAATCTTGTCACAAATTGTCTTAATTATTATCTCATTATATACTTTAAAGATTTCAGGGGGCCGGCCCAGTGGCATGTCGGTTAAGTTTGCACGTTCTGCTTCGGTGGCCCAGGGTTCACCGGTTCGGATCCTGGGTGCGGACATGGCACCGCTCATCAAGTCATGCTGTGGCAGGCGCCCCACATAGAAAAAGTAGAGAAAGATGGGCAGGGATGTTAGCTCAGGGCTAATCTTCCTCCAAAAATGAAAAATAAAAAATTCAGATCATGAGTTCTTCGTGTCTGTGTTAATATGATTTTTTGGACATTGTGAAAATAATCCAGATTTCTACAGTAAACGCTAGAATACTTACATTGAATGTGACTAGATTCTTAAGTTTCAGATAACTTTAAACCAGTTCATCAAATTTAACAAGCAGTCACACAACATTACTATTAAGTGATATGTATGTTTTAGATCTCAGGTTTGCTTTATGGTACATAAAATTGGTGAGAAATTCAAATTCATATTTCTTCCATATAAGCCTGTATTGTCGTTTCTCTCAGTGGAGATTGGGGAGTTCTTATTTTATTGCAGGCCTCCTAATTTTCTGGAATTCCCAGGGACGAGAACATATCTTATAAAATAAGTATACCAGATAACAAGCTTAACTCAAAAAGAGCTAACATTTGTTTTATTTTAACAAAAGTATTAAATGGATCATATATGTTTGTACTTTCTTAGAATATATTAAAACATTATTTTGATTTTTCCATGGTAATTTAGGCTTATCATAAATTATTCTTCCCCTATTTTAAATGGCCCCAGACCTGTATTTTTCTGGAATTGTGTTTTTGCTGGCTTTTCTTACAACTGTTTGTTCCTACCACTTCTTAACTTCTTTTGTTTCTAATTGTCTAATCTATAGTATATTAGTAAGAATGGAAAGTTGTGAGGGAAAAAATGAGGTAACCAAGCTGGCTGAATCGACTATTAGATAGTTCTGTACACAGTACGTCAGCGGCCTTCATTAGGATGTCTCCCACCTGTTAGACAAATGAAACACTTTGTGATGAGTAATCTTCCTGCTGAAAGGCTTTTTTAAAAAACTCTCGTTCTTAACTGTGTACCAGATAGTGGGAGGTTGTGAGGGGGAGCACCAGGCAGCAAGTTGTTACCGTGCAGGGCAGCCGCAGAAGCTGTAGAGTTTCGTTTTCTCCACTTTCATGTAGGAGTTATTCTGAGCTTAAGATACTCATCTTAATCTTAATCACACTTTTTCTGATTGCTAAGATCTTCTCTCTCTCTTCACCATTTGTTTTTAACTAAAACAGTCTGAAGATGAAGACAATTTTACAGTTTATTTTTACAAGAAACTTTGCACCATGTATTTTGCTTCCAGTCTCTTAAAGATTATTTGAATTCATCCCTGGATTTAGGACTATTTACTGTAGTCACAACAATTCAAATATTAATTGTTAAAACTTGTAAATTCCCGTTGGGAAGAATAAAACAGAGAAAATCAAACAGTGTTTCCACAAATGAGAAATTATGACCATAAAACGTTCCTTTTTCAATGATTGTTCTGTTTCTCGTTTGTATTTAGGGGCCGTACTAATAGGGGGAAATCAAGAATGTTTTATTTCAGGAGCCAGTAGAAGGGCTAATACTACGAAAGAGAAACTTTGTTGCAGTTTACAACCACAGAAAACATCAAATAGAATAAAATATTAAAGAATAAACATGAGTATTTCCATATGTGTTTGTAAGAGCATTACTACTTTAATTATCTTGATTTATAGTTTGGCATTTAGTATCAGAAATAATCTTTTTCTCTTGGCAGATCAATTTATTGTTTAATATTATGTAAATAGAACTATGACATAAAAGCCAATAAACTGGCATAGATCTGTGAACCTCCCCAAATTAAGACAGATGTTTTCCTGAAAGCTAGGTACACTTACACAGAACATTTGAGACTTGTTTCTAAAGTGTTCACAATTGAACAACTTCCTAGGATTAAACTAAGATGGATGGATTTTAGTTTATTTTTGTCATAATCTAAATCACCAACTCCCAAAACATAGGTTAGAGTCAGCTCTAAAACCTAGTTATGAGTATAGCAGTGAAGAAGAGGATATTAGGCTTGTAGAGGAGGAAGAAATATTCCTCTACTTGCTAGGTTCTCCTGGCTGGTCTAAGAATTAAATTGACATGAGACAGAATAACAGGAGAACATCAAATTTAATAACATGTTTACGTAGGGGAAACCCAGGAAAACTGAGTAACTCACCAAAATGGCTGAAGCCACCACCTTAAATACCATCTTCAGCTAAAGACAAAGGAGGATGTTGGGGGTAGTAGTTTTGGTCTTCAGAGGGGGGGAAGGCAATTCACATGGAGATGGAAAAGCAAATTTTTGGTAAATAAATGTTTGCCATACTTTTCAAAGACAATGGGACGTGGGGAGGATTTTGATCAAATGGGCCTTGCTAGGTTCCTCCTTGCCTACCATGCTTAGTTTATATTATACTATAGTTACCTATGATACTAGCTCCTTCCTAGAATAGGCCTTCTATCTTAAATTCTTTTAGGCAGTTAGTGGGGGAGGTCAATGTTTCTTTCTGAGTCTTCAAAATAAGCCAAAGAGACACATTTTCAGGTGACAAATTCCAATTCCCCCACATCTCCTAAGGATTAAAGAAAGATGGTTTTAAGCCATACTCCATACTAGAAATGACTTTAAAAATGGCCTAGTGATATTTTCACAGTCCAATTCTTAAAACAGTGTCTTCAAAAAATAAATTATTTAGAAGGAAAAAAACTTTCTAGATACTGAGGAGTGTCCAACTAATTAGGTAGAAATGGTCTGGTGTTCACACCTCTGTCCTTCACCTTGGCTATGTCACTGAGATGCTTATGCTGAAACTCTTATGTTTGGTTCCAGCTTTTCATCTAGAAAAGTTCTTTGTTCCCAGTTGCAGTTATATGCTACATGACAGCATTCTAGGTACTTTGGGGAATAGAAGAAACAATGGGAACATGTAGTCCCTCTCTGAATTAGCAATCTAGTAAGGTAAGACAGAGACACAAAAATGAATGGAAGCTGATTCCTATACATGCCAAAAGAGAAGTATGGGGGTTCATAGGAGGAGAAGATTTGGGGAGCAGAAGTGAGGTGGAGGGACATACCTTGTTCTGCTCCAGCTGGCGGTCCGCTAGCAGGCAGGGGTGAGTGTTTGTCGGGAGCAGGGCTCTGGTGTTGGTCCTTCAGCTTCCTGACCTTCAGGGAGCAGTTGGGGCAGCAAAAGTGGTAACAGGAGCTTCTTGCTTCTGACACCTTGATCTCTGGATCCCAGAGACAATGGAGATGTGAGAGATGCTGAGATGTAGGGTATATTTTAAAGGAATGACCAAGCAGATTTGCTGATGAACTGTGTGGGAGAAAGAAGAGTTGAGGATGACGACCAAGTTTTTGATTATCCATGTCAGGGGATGGGGGGGTGAAGAAGTAGTAAGGGAGAGTTGGGAAAAAAATAACCAAGGTCTGGACCACATATCCCAACTACTGGTTCTTCATATGTTTGTTACCATCATTTGCCTTGTTTAAAACCGTTACCAGGCAAAACAATACTATTGAGACTTGTGACACTTTATAACCTTGTTACTACTTTATAGATTCCTTGAGGGTTGACATTGTAGCACGCATCTTGGCATAGTGGTTACTCTGTGGCCTCTGGGCTCAGACTGCTGGACTTCTAGCTCTTAGACTAGATGTGTAACCTCAACTGAGTTATTTAACCTCTCTGTTTCATTTCCACATCTGTCAAATGAGGATAATAGTACCTACTTCACAAGGTAGTTGTAAGGTTTAAATGTGACACGCAGAGGGTTCACAGTGATAGTGTTAAGTGTTAGCTGTTATTACCATGTTTCCTACCAGTTCTCTGTACTGCTAAGCAGTTCTCTTCTCATACAAGTAGATAAATTCTTCAAAACAAGACAAAAAAACATTTTAACAATCAAGTCTCATAAAATATATTGCAGACGTGAGTCACTCTGTCAGCCTCAGTGTCTCTTGGAAATGCCATAGCCACCTTGCTCCTGGTCATTCATTGCAGCACTTCAAGTTAACCAAGAAGGCCTGCTGATTATCTCATAAACGCTGCCAGAGTGCCGTGACTCGCGCTTCCAGGGGACTAAGTATACATGATCCTCCCCACCCGCAGTCCTGCAGCAAACAAGCTTTTCAGTTATCATGGCTTATCCCATTTTTCAGGATTTCTTAATCACCGGAATCACACCTAATACTTTCAAACAACTGGATGAGACCTCCTGGTCTGTAAGGGCTCCTACCAAACCCTTCAGAGTAATTTGGCTGATAAAAGGTTGGGAGGCCAGGGGTCAGGAGGTGTATGCCCACTGGGGCTGATGCCATGGGTAACTTAGCTCTAGTACTTGGCCCACAGAATCGAGTTCACTTGTCCAGGGCTGCTGCCTACGGGACAGACGTTGCTGGCCCCTTCCTTGCATTTGTAGGGGATAAGCATGGTTTAACAAAATGCTATCCTGCTTGGGCCAACAAACAGGCCAGAACAAGGCAGAAAGCAGGGGCGGCCTGGGGGCCACTTCTCAAACAAGAGAAGGAAAACATCAAATCCAGTTCTGGAAACAAAGTCAGAGCCATGAGATTAATCATGAGAGAGGTTAACAAGCAGGTGCCACCAGTCACGTGTCAAAGTGAATTTGGGAGGCAAGGGGCAGGGTCTTGGGAGTGACAGAATCAGTAACTGAAGGAAAAGGAAACTAAAGTTGCCAGTTGCTCACCTTGCAGCTGGGACAAGAGTCAGAAACTGAAAGTTAAGTCCTAACGAAGGAAATGAGGACTAGAAGAAGACACGGTCTCCCTGTGCTCTGCCCTCTGTGGACCCCAGGATCTCCTCTGGGCAGACAGATGGCTCCCTGGTCTACATCTCGGGCTCTGACTTTTTTTCTTAGATTAACTCCCTCAAATCACGTTGTTCTTTATAATGTCCAGCTGAAAGAAACCCTTCCTATAGGATGCAAATAGAAAGGGAAGGAAGTAGACATCTGGTTTAACCAATGAGAGGAGCAGGAATGGCCCCTGGCCATCAATAGGGAGATCGATCTAAAGACTGAATTGCACTTTAAAAGACTTTATTAACCAACTTCTTTTTTAAATTGAATATCCTATCCTAAGAGTTTCCCTAATCATTAAAAGCACTCACTTAAAAATTATTGAAGTTCAACATATATACAGAAACTTGTGCATGTCTTAAGTGTACAGTTTGAGGGACTTTCATAAACTGAACACATGCATCCACATAGCCAGCTCCCCAGAAACACCTCTCTAAAAAGCATTCATCTTTAATAGCTCTGTAATAGTCCATCATCATTTGTTTAATCGCTTAATTTGCTTAATAATTCGCCTAATTGAACACTTTTTTCTATAATAATGCAGTGATTATTTAAATTTTCTCCCAACTTAGAACACCTCCACCACCCCACTTGCCTCTCTGGGCTGGATTCTAAGGAGCATTATTTCAGAGACATGTTTGTAATGATTTTAGAGTCATTTAATACCCCCTTGGCTGTGTAGTGTTTCCCCCTTGACTGTCCCCAATCCTGGGAAACCGCATTTGTCCACGCTGTCTCTTCTGGGCTATTGAGAGCGCTGAGTGGAAGTACAGAACCGTGCTGGTTAAGGCCATTGCAAATTCATGTCGTCTGCTCATCGAGGCCCTTGCTGCTGGCTATGTTACATTCTGTGTGCTACGATTGGGCTGTTTGTCTTAATGAGCGATATTGACCTATAACTTTCAAAGTGATCTGTAACTTCTAACTTAATAGTATCTTTGTCAGGGTTCAAAGATTAAAAGCTTATTTGCAATTTTATATTTTGAGAAGGATGCAAATGATGGGTTTTGGAAGCTTAGTTACTTGTACAACGCTTCCTACGGTGGGATGGTTGTAACCCCAGGGTAAGCAGATAATTTTAAGCAGGACACAAATAAACATTTTTCATATAAACAAGTATATGTTTCTTTTAGTGACTACCAGAATAAAACATAATTAGTACGCCAAAGCAAATTTTCACCAATGCCATTGCTTAGAAAGAGGGTAAGTTTTTAAAAGTAAGTTGAGTTAAAGTTGATTTAAAGAAAAATAGTAATTACATAATAGTCCAGATGGCCCGCAGATGTGGTAGCACTGTGACAGTGCTACTTAATTGACACTGCTTCCCTATAACTTGGAGGTCCCGACATCTTTCTCTTGGTGTATTTTAAATCCTAACAGACAAAGAAACAAAGGGAGTTATTTAGGATATGCCAAGAAAAAGGAAGCAGACCCTTAAAGTTGTACGAAAGCAGTGTTTACTTCTTGTTATTGGTGTTTTCATGTGACATAGTTCATGAGTCAGTTTTTTTATTCAACAGTTATATAAGTGGTTATCAAGTCTTAGCCGGATTTTCAGTTTTTAACATATCTCGGAGATAATATGAGACTTTCCATTTTTAGAGCAAATTTTTCAAATTGTGGATAGGGATGGGTCTCTAGTTCATGTAACAAACCAACATGATAATATGATTTAGGTTTTGTTTTGTTGTCGTTTTTGTCTTGCTAAACTCCCATCCAGGATCAAGGGGACCAAAGGGACACTCAATTTTTGGATGTCCATGTATAAACCATTTGCCATTTGGTTCACAGTATGCTATGTTTTTATGTATTGCTGTACTTAAAGTTTGCTTCCACACCTAAATGTAAACCCCAAGGGCAGAAACCAGGTCTTTGTCTTTTTTGGATTCTCAGTACCAGAATAAAGGCTTGTTAAAGTAGATATACAAACTTCTATGGCAAGTCATCAGGTATATACATCCTGGACTTTGAAAACGCTTTTATTATGGAAAAGTTGAAACATACGCATCATCATTGCACTGTCTGGCACTTTCTAAACTCTGTTTCATGGATATGTAAGTTGAAGGCCAGGGAAAGATGTCAGTTAAATGTGTGCTTTCTCTTTGCTAATAGCAAAAGCAAAATACAGTACACCATGGGAAAGACACTGTTGTAAGAATTACACAGCAGCCAGAGAGAGGAGAGGCTCCTGACCTCCACGGCCAGCATTATATAGGCAATGATGAGCTGGGTGTGGGCCCAGGTCAGAGTTCTATAGAGCAGCTTCATCGGCCAGGATCTGATAAACAATTTGGCAAAGGTGTGAATCAGGTAGTCAGCTTCCACCATCACAGCCCAGCAGAGGAAACCAAACACCTGTCCTGGATGGAGTCCATGCCACCAGGCAGAGAATGCAAATGTCTGCAACAACGGCCAGACCCTGCTGTGCTGAAATACGAGGCGTCTGAGCCACCGAGCTGTGCTTTGGTTCCACTTTCTCGCAAACAGGGATATCCTGTGGGTTGTTTCCAGTGTCCAAATGTCTGCATCAGGGATGTATCCATCCTCACCAGGGCTCTGCCCAAACTCAGATCCAAAGCCCGCTGCACGCAGGAGGGAGTCATCCAGGATCCAGTGGGAGTAGTAGGTGAGTTTGAAGAGCCCGGCTGTGGACCACATGACATAGATGCACTGGAGTTGCCGGCAGTCGGTCAGTCCTGCTCCTGCTCTCACCACTGCCCTCATGACGACCTTTAGGCACTCTAGTCCCAGAATCTGCAGACCCCTCCAGGTCAGAGCCCTGAAAGGGTGCCTGGGACACAAGTTGCTGGGCCCTTGAACACGGGCCTGAAATCTCTGGAAGGAACACAGAGGGCCTCCTAGGAGAGTAGGAAAAAACAGCAAGTAGCTGAAATAGGGCAGTGCCTTACACAGATGCTCAGACAAAGAGCTTCTGCTCCTGGTGCCTCCTGATGCTGCTGCCAGTTTCCCTTCACAAATGTCCAGAGAGAGGGATGTGACCCTCTGGGTCAAGAGCATGAGGGAAGAAAGAGCGAGGCAGAACCTGAAAGAGATTTTTTTTTTATGGTAAAAACATTCCATATTTATTTTATCCCATTCCAGTCCCTCACACATGACCCCACAACAAATGGGTGGCTCTGAACAACTAAGACCAATCTCATGGCCTGTAGCACCGTACAAAGACTCTTGGATTAATTCAGAACCAGAAGCCACTCTGGGCAGGATCAAAAGGCAAATGGGGAAATTAATCATTAGTCAGAGAGGCAAATGAAAGAATGAGGAGGAGTATTGTGGGGAAATACTGATGACAACATTTCTAAGAATGGCTTATAAAGATTAGGATCAAGGACCTTGGAGAAATTGGCCACAGAAGAAACAAAAACTTAGTCATGAAGAGATTATGGGAAGTTGGAGAATGTAAGTATGAACCAGTCCCGGACGAAGATTCTGCAGGCTTTGGGATTTGGCTGAGGAATGTTCAGTCAAACTACAGGTTCAAGGTGTGAGCTGAGTCATTAGGATTTTGGGGTGTGTTCTTAACCAATTGCCCAAGCTATTCCTGCTTCACCATCACAGAGGAGAGAAGATACTGCTGGCAAGATTATTGCGGAGAAAATCAATGAAAATTACAGGGACGCACTCTACAATCAGGAATGCTGTCCTGCGGAGAGAAAACAGCACTGTCCCCAACCGCTGCCGTTCTATCAGTGTGTCTGAGGATTTAAGGACGACTGACTTCCTCACTTGACTTAAATCCTAACAGTAAGCAAAGCAGCCTCCGAATGCCACCAACCCCTGTTCACTTACCTTCTGTTATGGGCCGAATGTGTCGTCCCCCGACCCCATTCATATATCGAAGTCCTAACCTACAGTACCTCAGAAGGTGACTGTATTTGGAGACAGAGTCCAAGGTAATTAAGTTAAAATGAGGTCTTTAGGCTGGGCCCTCATCAAATATGGCTGGTGTCCTTAGAAGGAGAGGAGATTAAGACTCAGACACATACACAGAGGGAAGACCATTTGAAAGCACGGGGAGAAGATGGTCATCTACAAGCCCAGGGGAGAGGCCTCAGAAGAAACAGAACCCACCAACACCTCCATCTTGGACTTCCAGCCTCCAGAGGAAGTGAATTTCTGTTGTTTAAGCCACCAGGTCCACGGTACTTTGTTATGGGACAGCCAGAGCAAACTAATACATCTTCCTGTTTCAGCTCTGGCTCAGCCTTCCTCCCATCGGGCCAGATCCTGTTCAACCTACTCCTCCAGCCCCTATCAGGTCCCGGCTTCCCACTGAAACCCTAATTCACCCAGTCAGTTCTCCCTACCCACCTGCCATCTTGCCTTCTCTTCAGACAAGCAAGCCCTGAAGCCTTTAGGGAAACAGTTAGAATAAAGAACAGGATTTCGGGTGTGGTAGGGATGGCAGAGTGAGTGAACCAATGGCAGGCTAGAATCACGTGACCCACCTCGACAGGCCACAGCCCCAGTTCTCTGAGGGGCCATGGACCCATACCAACTGATGACAGAGGGAGCCAGGAACAAGAGGCCTCAAGGCCACAGAGATACCTGTTTCCCCCTAATCTTGGTGATCTCACTGACTATGAAAACACTTCTCTAGACTCTAACTAGCACCTGATTTTTTTTTTCTCCTAGTTTGGGTGACTACCCTTCTTCCGAGGGAACAGCTGAGTCTCAGTGAAAGTAAAACTCTTGCACAGCAGGTGCCATGGGAAGGCGGCAAAGGTTTACAGTAGATGTATACTTTCCCTGTCCCGCTGAAGGCAAGGGAAGGCTGCTGGCTCTGTGTCTGAACCACCCACACTGAGGTGAGCAAACTGCACTGAGTCACCTCCAGGCAGGCCTCAGCTGCGGTCCTGGGACTCCTGGTTCACCCCCCTTCTCAGGGACAACGCTAATTACAGCTAAGAGCCAGACACTATGCTACCGTACAGGCAACAAATAGTGGTTATTAGTAGTCATATAATTACATTTATAGTCATTATTTCTAACCTAAGAGTCTTGCCAGATAAGTATTGTTATATACACACACACACACACTTTTTTTCAGAAAAAGAAACTGAGGCTGAGAGAGGTTAAGTGACTTGCTCAAGGGCACACTGCTCACAGGTGGGAGAATTCTGATTCGAACTCAACAGCCAGGTTCCCTCCATGATCACCAAGCAAACCCTGGGTCAACTCAGTCCAACCAAATGAGCTGGCTGCTTTACCTCGTGGAAGGAAGTTCTTGCAGATAATACTCAGTATAGTGCAGACCCAGGTGACACAGTGTCTGCCAGCTCATCTGAAAGCAGAAAGTCTGCCTGTGGACTTCCTGTGGGCTGAGCACGCAGATCAGAAACACAGCGCATATCGCAGGGATGAAGACAAGCACAGCAAAGGGACCCATAGCGGCCAAGGCCAGGGCGCCTCCTCCAGCCAGCAGAAAGAGGTACCTGGAAGAAAAAGACAGCCCGTGAGACTGACTTAGAACAGTGTGACAAATGAGTCACTTCAGATGTCATTATTCTGGATAACCCAACAGAGGTAGTCCCCATGTAACTTAGACTAAAGAAGTCATCCCGTTATCACTGCAAAGTCTTCCTTTTGTTGTTCTGAAGGATAGAACCATGGGACAAAGAGCCAGAGTCCATTGTAAATGACGTCCGCAGAAGACAAATCTCGATTCCTGCCTTAGTGACCCTGGAAACCGCTCTTTAATGTTGGCCATTCAAATGGGAACAATACGTGCCCCTGACAATCCTGTGGGTGACAGGTCCAGAAGGCTTCCTAGTAGGGACATCTTAAAAAGCTAGTGGTATGCTGCCTGACTGAAAAGTCACGTGGATCCAGTATCGAGGATCTAGGAGAGCTCTCTAGACATCATCCCATTGAGATGGGTCTCTTTTCCTTTTCACGGGGTTGTACTGCCCTGAACCACTGAAGAGAGTAAGAGAGGGAGAAAGGGGACCCAATGCCTCCTTTTGGTAAGTGTTGGAAAACTCAATTAGAAAATCTTTACATCTGCCCTTAATCTTCTCTATTGCACTCTAGGATTTTATGAGTTAGTGGGGTTTTTTAAGGTTGTAAAATACCCACGTCAGTGAACTGGTTTGTGGAGCCCTCCTCCCTCGGAAGCCAGAAGATGCCCTGGGGATCTGCAGAGACCTGGGCAAGTTCACATTATGAGGACTGGGGTCTTCTTTCCACAGCATGTGGAGGTCCGTTTGTTTTTTTAATTTGTGCCAAATTAATAAATCTGAACGAAGAGGTCAGGAAAGATATGAAACAAGGACTCAAGGACAGGAAAATTGAGTCAAAGAAGCCTACGTCCTCTCGACCGTCACAAGGCAGGCATATATCATGGCTCTGTGGCACAGTGACATGCATGTGTTGGCAAGAATTACTTTCTTGGGGAGACTGGTAGGCGCCTCAGTGTGACAATCTATTCCACAGGCTCTGGGACATCCCTGTGCTTCTCTTTGAGCCAGCCACCCCAATTAACTCTGTGGTCCGAGCCTTCACTTCCCTGCCATGGGAAAATAAGGGGGAACACTTACCCTTAAACAGCAGAAGTGGAAGCCTGAAGTAACCCTCCAGCCAGAGGCAAATGCCCTGGGGATTTGCAAACATTAAAATGTGTATACATGCACAATGTAGGATGCATGATTTATGGATGCTTACTTTATTCTAGGCATTGTGCTAATAAGCCCTTTCTAAGAAACATCTTTATTTAATTCTTAAAATAGCCCCATGAGATAGGCATTATTATTTCCATTTTACAGATAAACTTGGAGAGTGTTTATTCACATACAGAAGGATGCTCAAGACATGAGAGACTCAGGACTCGCCAGGCTGTCTCCAAAGCCAGCAATCCTTTCTTTTTTTTAAAGCTCCAGTGCATGGTTGTGTATCCTAGTTGTTAGTTTAGTTCTCTATGTGAACTGCTGCCACAGTATGACAGCTGACAGATGGGTGGTGTGGCGCCAAGACTGGGAAACAAACTCGGGCCGCAGCAGTGAGAGCACCGAATCTTCACCACTAGACCACCGGGGCTGGCTCCAAAGTCAGCAACCTTAATCCATGGGAATTAACCCTGATTTTTGCACGTTTTGCTTTACTGTTTGTGATTCTTTCTCATTAGGAAACTTTTTTTACAACTGCTTAAACGAAGCTAAAGGCCATCAACCAGTTGTGAACATACAGCAACACACCACAGTTTAACCAAACTCAGCAATCCTAATGGAACATTAGACACAGCTAGATTTTACATAAGAATCCCCAATATATAAAAATCCTAATTTCCAAGATAAGGGAATTATTAGGAAGTAGCCCTTTGGCAATGCATTTTCACATTATGAAAGGATATTCCACAAAACTTTTTTAAAACTAGGGACTGTCCCTAATGTATTGAGTTTATTAGCTATAAAAAAAAATCAGTTCAATCAAGTTATCAAATCTGTAGCAACAATAATTTTTGAACCCCAGGCTGAGATATAGCTAATCTAACAAAATTTGTTTTGACCTATTTCATTTCTCTGAGAAGTCATACAAAGGCATTTTTAAAAATCCCATTTAGTTATAGATTTAATAAAATTTAATTTTATTGGAAATGATAAAATTCCATGAAATCAGGACTGTTCAGGAACATCCAGGACATATGGTGGTGTATAGATGGATCCATTTGGGGTATTCCTGTACCACCTCAACATTCATTTCTCCCGAGTTTATTTTTCTCCTTTTTTCACTTAATGGAAACCTACCAAACTCTGAGTAAGTACAGACGTGATGTCAATTTCCAGTTCCGTTTCACTCTATTAGAGATATTCATGATCCAGCAATCAATAGTCAGCGGCAGTGACAATAACTTAAAAACAACCAGTGTGATTAATATTTAATATTCACATCTGCACTCCAGTCTGTGTTTTTTGACTTACAATGGTAGTCATAGATGCAAGAGCAAAATTAGCCATCAAACCTACCTGGCATGAGTGGAAAATGAATCCATAGTGCAAAGGTAATTAAATAGAAGTGCAAAAGGAAAAGCAGCCCCTTGATAAAGTGATACAGGATGGAGAAGGAACAGCTGAAGCCAACCCATCATGAACTGGAACAGAAGATACTGTCCTCTCCAGGGTCCTTAACCAGTGTCTTCCTGCAAGAGAAACCTCAACCAGGCTCCCCTTGATTGTTTTATACGGTTTAGGAAGGTCTGGGTGAGCAAAAGGCAAACACGGCACGGGAGATAAGCAGCATACAAGTTGGCTTTCTGATAAAGGGAACTGCACTATGGAAACCAAAACGCATTTTGGGGTTATATCACTTAACAATGTAGGAAAAACATCGCTTTCAGAAGTTCTGGTTTTGTTTACTTTACCCACCACGTTATTTGCCTCTCCAGTCATCGGACTGTCATATTTTCTTCACTAAGTTAATGAAAAATCTCATTTTCCAATTGTGGACAGACAAGTCACTGGACTGGGGAGGTGGGACAAGAATGTGGGCATGAGGAAAGGAGGCAGGTTCTCAAAGAGGAAGAAGATTCCCCTCCCAACCACCACTGCCCTCCTTGTGCTATTTCTTTTTCTTTTTTCCATAGTATCTGTCACCACTCCTTGTATGTCTATTCCTCAATTTGTCTATTGCCCATCCCCTGCTATAGTGGGAGCTCTCCTAGAGAGGGAATTTCTGTTTATTGGTGTATCCTCAGCACTTAGAACGGCACTGGGCACATACTATGTACTCAGTAAACACTTGTTAAAGTTAAAAAGGTTTTGAGGAAGCAAAAGTGTAGAGAGGAAATTGCTTAAAGAGAAGTTTTCTTTGGGATGTGGGCAAGAAATACAGGAGACACTGCCCAGAGGCAAGACAAGATCAACAGGCCGTCTCTTGGCTAGTAGAGTCCAGCTACTGAGCCCCGCGCATCACGGCGCTGTCCCCGACCAGCTGTTTGTCATCTCCAAAGACACACGTAAGAGCAAGCAGCCTTAACCAAAGAACGGGGAGAGTATAGCTTGATACAAAAGCATCTTAAGGGCAAGGACTACCTCTTAGTGAGAGACAGCTCTGCACAGAAGAGAAAACCTGAAAGAAAGCTTCCTGTTAATTGGGGAACTCAGAGCAAATATTGCTTCACCTCTCCGAGACTGAGCTCCTTCATCTTAAACTTAGATACAATAATGCCTGTCTCAACAGAATTGTTACAAAGATTCGATAAAGGATGTAAAAGCATGCAGTATAAAGCTGGTTGGCTGAACGTAGTTGAAGGCAAAACAATTGAATAATAAAAATTATGAGTGTTATTGGGCTACAAGTTTATGATAGATCTGTGCCAAGGACTAGGAATATAAGGATATATAAAGATATATAAGGATATATAAGACATGGCCCGTGCCCTCAAGTAACTCTCAACCTACTAGGGAGATGGAAATGGCAACAAATACTTTCATTAAAGAACTATAAGTGCAGTATACCGCGTGTGTACTGTAGCAGATAAGTAAAGAAGTAATCATCCACAGAGATAGGGGATTTTCAAAAAGCAAGAGAAGTGGAGAAGTAGAAATGCTTAAATTGGCTTCGGAAGGATGTTTCCAAACAGATGGATAGCTTATTCTGGGCCACAAATGGCCCAAAGACGTAGACAAACAGTACAACAGTTAATGGGGAGGAGAGGGCTCCCTAAGAATGAATAAGCTCACGTCATAGTACACATATTAAAATACAGCCACATCCCCCATTAACTATAATTGCTAGGTGCAGAAGAATTAAGTTGCAGTTAATTTGTTATGAAAAGAATTTATGCTTTGTGTCACTGAATTAAATATTTATTAATTCCTACTTGTACTTTTCTTTTTGCCTTTTGGAATCAGTTCATTTTATTTTCGGGTCTCAAACATTCTGTAGGTCCCTGAAAAGCTTTTGGGCCTTGGCACTATACTCAATATTGATAAAATAGTCCTTCTTATAAGCATGCAGTGATGGTTCATTTTGTGTCAACTCAGGCTAGGCTGCCCAATTGTTTGGTCAAACGTGAGTCTAGATGTTGCTGTGAAGGTTTTCTTTCTTTTTTTTTTTTTTAGATGAGATTAACATTTAAATACGTAGACTTTGAGTAAAACAGATTACTATCCAAAATGTAAGTGAGCCTCACCCAATCAGTTGAAGGCCTAAAGAGCAAAGACTGAGGTTTCTCAAAGAGGAAGAAATTCCACCTCAAGACTGTAAGACAGAAACCCTGGCTGAGTTTCCAGCCTGCATACTGTGGACTAGAGACCGCAACATCAACTCTTCCCTGAATTTTAAGCCTCTGGGTCTATTTCTACAAATTTCAGACTTGCCGCCCCCATAATCACATGAACCAACCCCTTAAAATAAATGTGTGTGTATATGCCTATATCAATATCTCCCATAGGTCCTGTTTCTTCGGAGAACCCTAATCCACATGCCATGGAAGTCTTTCAAATTAATTTAGACAGAAAATTGCTTGAGAATAGATAGCTGTTTACATGCTTGGGGACAGCAGAATGTTCTCAATTCATCCATACATTAATTCAACAACTTTTTTTTTTTTTTTTTAGTATCGACTACGTGTCAGGTACTGATGTCAGTGCTGAGTAAAGAGTAGGGACAAACTCACCTGGCCTTGCTTTCATGGTACAGTCTTTGGGGAAGATAGTAAAATAATTAAGCACAGCTGGTGCTGGTCGCCACCCTTATCCCAGGAAGGAAACCAGGCAGGAGTATAGCAGGAGGGACCTATTTCTGATGGGTGGTCAGAGAGAGTTTCTCTGAGTGATGGTCAGTTCTTTGTATCAACTTAGCTAGGCCACAGTCCCCAGTTATTCAATCAAACACCAATCTAGGTGACGTTGTGAAGGTATTTTGTAGATGTGATTAAAGTCCATAACCAGTTGATTTTAAGGAAAGGAGCTTATCCCAGATAATCTGGGTGGGCCTGATTCAATCAGTTAAAAGGCCTTAAGAGTAGAACTGGAGCTTCCCTGGAGAAAAAATTCTATAAAACAGCAGCTTCATTCCTGCATGAGAGTTCCAGCCTGCCCTACAGGTGTCTTGCCTAGCCAGCCCCCACAATCACGTAAGCCAATTCCTTGCAATAAACCTCACAATATACATCTCTTGGTGGTTCTGTTTCTCTGGTTGAACCCTGACTGAATGATACACTGAGTATGTGAATTTGAGACTTAGAGAGTCAGGGGGGGGGGGGGGGTGGACGGCAGGGGGAAGCAGTTTGGGGCGGAGAGTCAGCTTGGCTTCTTGGAGAATGGAAGTGTGATTAGAGAAAGAGGAAGAGGAAATTAAAGAAGAGAGAAGTAGGAAGGGGCTGGATCTAGCCCAGAGATAAGTTATGAAAAGGAGTTTGGGTTTTAAAAGGAATAGGAAGTAAAATAACTGGATTTGGTTTTTAAAGGACGATTTTTGCTAGAGGAGAACGGCTTGGATGGGGGGTGAGGGGCAGGGATGGGAGCCTGAATTTAGAGGTCAAGGGTGGAAGGAGCAGACAACACAGGAGAGATGGCGGCTGGGATTAGATTAGAGAGATGATAGAGTAAATGATGCAAAGTGGAAGAATGAGACTCCAGATGTAGGACCAGCAGAACTTGCCGGTGAACTATGCCTAGGATGACTCGAGTTTCTGGCTTGAGCAACTGGGTGAATGGTGGATTCCTTTACTGAAATGCAGAGAGGGCGAGGGTGTAAATCGAAAGCTCTGTTCTGGACTTTGAAGGTTTGATAAGACTTTGAGGCGCCTAAGGGGAGATGTCAAGCAGGCAATCGAATAACCAGGCGTGAAGCTCTCGGCAAAGAGGACAGAACTACAGATATTAACCTGAGAAAGCCAGCAGATAGAGGGTACTTAATTTATGGGAATGACGCGCTCACCCAAGACGAGATGAGCTCACACTGAATGGGAAAAAGGGCCCAAGGCCAGCAGGAGGAATCTTAGCGACCGAAAAGAGGCTGAAAACGAACGGTAGGGTATAGTGAGGTCATAATGATGTGCATTGGATTGACTAAACAGCTGCTTTAAATACGAGTTTCTCGGTCCCTGGACTGCACTAACATGAGCGGGTGGCCATGCACCGCTACCTTGCACAATGCTGCCCACCCGAGTAGAGGACCCCCCGCCCTCCAGCCCCGCCCACCCCGGCTCCGCCTGCTCCCAATCCGGCCAGGCTCTCCAATCGCTTGCAGAGATCATCGCTTTACCCAGGCGGTTGTGTCGATCTCCGCTCCAATTGGAGACAGGGGCCAAACCATGGCGGAGAAGACTCAAAAGAGGTGAGTCTGTTGATTGAGAAAAGCCTAGTCTCCACTCTTCGCAGGAGTTGAACGTGTGCCTGGTCGCCAGTGGTGGGGACTGAGATGGTGTCTTATCCTGGGCGTTCGGCCTAGATGGTTCCTAAGGCCCTGACCTGGCGGCCGCTGAGGGAGGAGGCGACGGAGTCGGGGTAGGAAGGCCTGGGAAGGGATGCGGAATCGGTGCCGGGAAGGTTTTTGTTCTTCCATCCCTACGCCGCCTTGCCATCCCTCCCCCGCAACGCGCCTGCGCGGAAGGGGTCTCCGGGAGGGGCTGCGAGGGGAGACTGGGGTGGCCTCCTTCGCGGTACCCAGAAGGTCCCCTCATCCTTCCGTTCTGCTGCACTTGGTGCGGCGTCCACGGGTGGCCTGTAGCTGCATTCTCTGCCCTGTGCTCCGGGACACCCACTTTAGTACTGGCCACACCCCAGTCCCTTCCTGCCTGTCACGGGCGCCGTGTGTGTAAAGTGATGCACGGTCGCTTGTCAAAAAGGAGTTCGCACCCGGACTAGGACTGTTGGAGCCGTTCTCCCCGGCGTGGACAATCTCTTTAGCAAACGTGTGAGGACAGGGATTGTGGCTTCTTCTCCAGCAGTCTTCATTGCTAGGCACTGTTGGTGGAGAGGAACGGCTTGGATGCGAAAAATGAAGTTAAACTGTTTCCCAAAGCACCCGTGTCGAGCGCCCTCTACTGACTCCTTTTGAAAAAGAAAACCGACAAACATTGTTTCTCGTGCCGTAAATGAAAATTTAGGGGTTTTCTTCTGTTTAGGCAGGTAACTGTAATCTTTTTTCATAAGCTAAAGAGGAACAGATCTATCATAAATATTACGCACAGTATACAGTAGCGTACAGTAGAGGTGAAGGTATGAGTTGTTATTTTAAAAGGTCTTTGCCTTCTCCCGGCTGCCTGCGCCCCCTCCACCCCCCCACTCTGAAGTGACGGAGATGTTTGGACCACGTTATAGTTGGTCTAGTGGTGAATTTAATTATTTCTTGCCTCCCGGAGAAGTATGCTGGTTGTGACACAGACTGCGTGGGGCCTCTCCCTTAGGCATAAAACTGAAGACAGAGGGGCACTTGTGAATCGCTCCTATCCTCACTTGTCCTTGACAAATTAAATGTTGGATAATGCTCTTTTCATTAAAAAATCATAGAGGGAGGCTGAGGGAGTGGAAAGTTGGAATGGGAAATAAGGTCTAAAACAAAAGGCATTTTATAAAGCCTAATTTATTTGACCGGGGTTTAATAAAATTGCATATTTTAGCGCCATAAATAATATAATTACTACTAAGAAAAATTTTTTACTTAATGAGAACAAGTTCCCTAATGATTATCAGTTTAATGGGGAAGTCATTTGGTGCAGTTCTTCATGTGAGCTCATGGCTAGGGCAGCATTTAGCTAGATTCAGCTGTGTCAAAAGATCAGAGCAGAATATCAAAAAGCATCAATAAATTATTTGGAAATTATTAATTTTTTGAACAATTTGCAGTACAATTCATATCACTTGGGATAAGCAGTTTTATAATATATATAGTTAGAGAATAAGTAGGAATATTTGTGAATTTTAAGTGTCTGCATTGATTTCTATGTTAATATTACCTTGCTGGTTATTAAATATTTTGAATGTACATTCTTTTTCCTCTTTACAAAAATAGTGGCATATTATATACTGTCCATATCTGGCTTTGATTTTTTGACTTAACAATATAGCTTGGAAATCCAAATCTTTTACATAAAGGATTATTCATTCTCTTTTATGACTGTGTATTAGTCCATAGTGTACCATAATTTATTAACCACATCCTACTAATGGATATCTAGCTTGTTTTCAGCTTTTTTGCTATTTAAAAACAGTGCTGGCGTTAAAAGAATCCAGAGCCTCTTTTCTTCTCAAGCATTTTAATAAAGCATCACATAAGATTTTAGCCTAGTAGAAAGTATGCTACCGCAGAAGTTTATAACATATTAAACCTTTCCCTCTTAAAATTTACTTTTCATTTTTCATCAGATTTATTTTAACCTTGTTCTCACTGCAATGTCAGTATAGCTTCTATAATAATATTTTTAAACCTTACCCATGATGTGTTACCTTTTTCTTCCTGTACAGTGTGAAGATTGCTCCTGGAGCAGTTGTTTGTGTAGAAAGTGAAATCAGGGGGGATGTAACTATAGGTAAGAAAATCGTTTGTTAGTGTTGTTTCTCAAGAATTGATGTGATTTAATTTATTTCAGTGCTTTACAATTAACTAGGTATTATCTTTTATGTTTGTATCACTGATGTCCTAATGTTGTTGACAAAACAGTATTTCTTTCATGAGTGTTTAATGTTTTTAAAAGAATTTAGTGTGATGGAGTCTATTTTTAAACACTTATATAATGAACTAATGAGGCCATATAATGAAGTCATTCATTTATTTGAGAGACATCTATTGTAGACCTACCATATGCCAGGCACAGTGCATAGCACTCAGCAGTGAACACAGCAGACGTGGAGCTTACATTCTACCAGATAGTTATTAAGAGTGTGGACCATTGAGTCAGACAGACCTGGGTTAGCCTCCTTGCCCTCTACCTGCTGGGTTACCTTGGACATATTGCTTAACCTTACTAACCTCCATTGTCTGCATCTGTGTAATTGTGTGTATCAGGATTAGGTTCAGCTGCATGTGTGCGTGGCTTCAACATGCCACCTGTTTATTCTCTTGTATACAAAAATCTAGGCAGTGCAGGGCTGGTGAGTGGATCATCCAGGAGCTCCAGCCTTGCAGGCCAGCATGTGATGGCTAGAGCACTAAGAGTGGTCTTAGATAAGAAAGGGGAGCAGTGGAGACAAAAGGGTGCACCTTCCAGTTGAGTCAGCTCCCTTTAAATAGTCTTCCTGAATGTTCCACACAATCCTTTGTGTGTCTGATGCCTTGGGCTTAGTCTCAGGGGCACATCCAGCTGTAAGGAAGGCTGGGAGATATAGTCTGAACTGGGTACCTTGCTGCCCCCAGTAAAATGCAATTCTGTTACAAGGGAAAAAGGAAGAATGGATGTCCGGTGGCAATGAGCAGTTTCTGTCACATGCAAAATAGGAGTGCTTACCTCATAGGTTTTTGAAGGATCAAATAAGAATAGTTGTGAAAGTTATTGCCCAACACCTAAAACATAGTGGGCACTCAATAAACATTAGCTGATTGCACTGTTAGATCTTATCAGTGTAGCATTGCTAGAGGTGAGGTCCAACATTTAAATCAAATGAACAGCTGAACATGTAGCAACTTGCTTATATGAACGTGATGAAATTCCCCCAAACTCACATTTTCGCCACTAGTTCTTTTACATATGTTTTCCCTGGATATGCTTCCCTTGCAGCTTTATTAACATGAGCCCATCCTTACTAATAGCTGCGTGTTACCAGAGTAGAGCTCTCAGTGAATAAAGCACACTTTCAGAGAGAAAATATGCCTTGTTCCTTTATACTAACAGAATCTTTAATAGAAAAGAAAATTGTACATTTTAGTCAGCCTAAGCTTCCAACCAATTTAGGCAGCATGTCTTGTAAAACCAATGAAGACTGTGCCAGTATTATGGAACATCATTAGGAATTTGCCAGGTTAGATTTATCTAATTATTTTAAATTGGCAGAATTTCAAAGTTTAGAAGGTGACTGTTTCTTTTCAATGCTATCTTAACTCTCTGTTAACTCTTAAACCACTTGCAAACTTTTTATGAGGAGAAATTATCATGGTCACATGTTTACCAAAATGCTCTTCTGCATTATTTTTATTCTGGTGTTTTTACGGTTTTCATCATGATTCAAGGAAGAGCATCTAATATTAGCTCACAAGGCATTCTATAATTAGGAGAAAAGTAAGACTAAAATAATGTAGCTAATTATATAAACTTTCCCTTTCATTTCTACTTCCTCCCCATTTTAAACAAAAGTGTACAAGATCTACTATAATAACAGATATATAGATAGTATAGATATCTCTACAGGCATAAGTGTACATACAGGTATATGTTGTGTGTGTATTTCATATTTGAAATAACACCTGTTACTTGCTGAAGCTTTCCTAGAATAGCAGTAAAGGCTTTATCCTATGAAAAGGAAAGGTCAGCCACTGCGTAGGACTGGGGCATGGGGGTATCAGGAGTCAGCACTCACTTTCCTGTTTCTCCCTCTGCCTTTACTCTGTGCTCCTCCCCTTTCTTTACCCTTTTATCCTCCAACCCTCCCTAAATGTTGAAATTATGTAAAGATATACAGTACTTAATTCACTTGCCATATGGTTTTTGACCACTAGCTGATAGTGCACAGCTCTGATAGTTTTTAAAACTAGCCATTTGGGGCTGGCCCAGTGGCACAGTGGTTAAGTGCACATGTTCCACTTCACTGGCCCCAGGGTTCGCCGGTTCAGATCCCAGGTGCAGACCTATGCACCGCTTGTCCAAGCTATGCTGTGGCAGGCGTCCCACATATAAAGTAGAGGAAGATGGGCACGGATGTTAGCTCAGGGCCAGTCTTCCTCAGCAAAAAGAGGAAGATTGGCAGCAAATGTTAGCTCAGGGCTAATCTTCCTCAAAAACATATAAAATAAAATAAAAACTAGCAATTTGAGGGCACCAGCCCTGTGGCCTAGTGGTTAAGTTTGGCACGCTCTGCTTTTGGCAGCCTGAGTTCAGAGCCCTGGCGTGGACCTATACCACTCATCAGTGGCCGTGCTGTGGTGGCAACCCCCATTCCAAATAGAGGAATACTGGCACAGATGTTAGGTCAGGACTAATCTTCCTCAAGCAAAAAGAGGGAGATTGGCAACAGATGTTAGCTCGGGGCGAATCTTCCTCAGCAAAACAACAAAACAACAAAACTAGCATTTGAAGTTTATCATGGAATGCATCTAAGTTAATGTTTGTTATGTTTATTTTTGACCCAGTTTTTTAAAACAAGAACATTTGCTTGGATACTTTACAGAAACATCTCAATTTTTAAAATTAAGGAAAAGATTCAGAAGTGATATAGTTACCGCTGTTCTGTCTTCCACAATTATTATCTCATTTTCATTTGTGTGTTTCTTATCTTTAATTGTATGTAGAGAAAAGGAAATTTACCAGAATTGGTATTTAGATAGTCCTTTCTATCAAGGTTATATTTGGTATAAAATCTCTCTAATCTTTTTGCTACTGTTAATTCACTTTTCTGATGTAATACATCAGATTAGAAAGCTCCGGGGAGATATAATTATAAAGTTAAGTCAAAGCAGAAAGTAGAAATAAGTTATCTGATTAAAATTCACTCTCCTCACCATGGTTTATTTTTCAAATTATGGTTTTTATTGTTTTTGTTTTTGCTCAATTTACCAGAATAGTTAAAATCTTTTCCTGTTACACTGTGGCTATAGAGACTTGAGCACTTAGTAAGTCCTGTTTTATGGGTTAACTAACTGAAGTGTGGTTTAATTAATGGATTTTTAGGCTGTTATGCCTAACTTTCCATCCCCTACTTGGTTATAATCTTACCAGATTCTTCCATTCTGAAATATTTCAGGAAGAAAGTAATTTTTCCTTTGCTTTGTTTCAGTATAGTAGAAGTTTAAACCCAATTTTGTATTTTCCCTGAAAATTAAGTATTTGGTTTATCAAAGAAACTAGTCCGAAGCTTTGAAGTATTGTCCTTAACCAGAAAACCTATGACTTGAGGCTCTGCTGAAGCCTGACCCCTTTGATTAGAGGCTGCTAGGGAACAGACCTTGGCAAAAATAACAGCTGTCTTCTTAACTATAATTTGGGTAAATAAGGTTTCATAGTATCAAGCCTGTTTTTAATTAGGCTGCCTTGATTCA
This sequence comes from Equus quagga, assembly GCF_021613505.1. NCBI lineage: Eukaryota > Metazoa > Chordata > Mammalia > Perissodactyla > Equidae > Equus > Equus quagga. The sequence continues at coordinate 12,843,996 of NC_060288.1, read as the reverse complement.
TGGGGGCCGTGTGTTATTTCCTGTAAATTTTGTTTTGAAAGCTGAAAAACGTTTCAGAAAGGTCACTCTAAGCACAGTTCTGTAGTCCTATTCTAGGGTGACAGGTAGGACAGGGCTTGGTGGGGACATCAGAATGTGAAGGCAGAACTCGGCACAATGGATGAGCTTTGTGATGGAAGCACTTTGTCCCACGTACTCTGTCTTTCTCTCCATTAGAGTGTTTAATGTAAATCACAAGCTTCCCTTTTATTGTGGAAATCTTCAACAAGGCAGAACAGTGACTTTGACTTGAGAAATTCATCGAATATAAAGCAGTTCTTACAGGTCAAAGGAATTGTTTTAATTTTCAAAAGAGAGCCTGTGGCTTTTTGAACTATTTATTGACATGAAAATGTACACAAAGATTGCTTTCTGTGGCAAAGACAGACAGGAAAAACGTCCTTTACCAAATGAGGGGAATGGAAATTTGATGCAAGGAATGTCTTTCTGGCTATGTTGCGTCAAGGCCAGCCAACCATTTAGAAAAATTAGTCATCAGCCAGCAAGGCAGCTCCAACTCTAGACACATTTATCCAAACAAGGAGATAAGCCAAATAGGGTTTCAGCACATTTGGTAAGAAAATATACAAACTATCCTGCCAGAATGAGCTCCAAGAAGTTCACAGCAGTCTTTTTAAAAAACTTTCCATGGTGACAGATTTTTATTTTTAAAGCATTTTAACCTCAAGACCCTTAAACTTGGCTTGAACTCAGGCCCATTCTAGGTAAAAGTGCTTCTTGCATGCAGAAAAGCGTGGAATATACTGTGCCCACGTTTCAGTGTGCTGTCGCCACCCGGGCCCTGGAACAGTGCTCGTTGCTGGGTGCTGTGCACTGTTCAGTTCACTCACCTGAGGCACGACGTTCCTTCAAGTGCACAAACCAGTGTCTTAGCAGTCACATATCCTGAAGCAGGTGTATGCTGACCTCTCTAGTCTTTGCCCAAAAAAGACCTTCCAGAGGTTTGCGGGCACTATTCAGTTTTGTTGCTCACGACATTTGCTGTTACTTCACCACTCAAAGTTGGTAGTTTCACTTTTGATGTTATTTCAGCCCTGGGACTTGTAGTTTTGCAATGCTGCCACCAGGTGGAGGTGGCGTCTCAAACCCAGGTCTCATATGCCAGTGATAATGCTTTGTATCTCAGGGCAAGGCCCTCAGATTTATCACCAGCTTTCCAGTTATTTGCTAACTAACTTATTAGTAATGATAAATATAGTAATAACAGTAATAAAACACCTGGTTGAAATAGCTCAGGCATTATTTTTAAATATTGTGTAAGAAGACATGGGACTTGGGATTAGTTTAATTTTTTAAAATTTGTGTTTGTGTTTTTTGTATAATTGACATGTCATTTTTGAAAGGGAAAAATGAAAATATGAATTCTTTTCAAAGCTACACTTTAGAGAAACTTGTAAAGAAACACAGGTCCCAGTGGTAGCTTTGTCTCATTAGTCTGTTCCCAGGCAGCTCCTTGCAGGTCTGCATGTCATCAAACACTACAGCTCGAGGAACAGCAGACGACCCTGTGCCTCTGGCTGCTTATCTAGGGGCGGCAGAGGCTCCATTTCTACCCCAGCTGTGAGCTCTTCCTCCTGTCTAGGATTTTTGATGCTAATATGGAAAATACATTTATTAATCTTTTTTACTATCTTATAATAAGGTGCAGAGTTTTCCCCCTGATTAGAAGGGGATACTACCCTGATACCTGAGTATTACCCTTTTCTTCTGTTTCTCAGACCAGGAGTTACTTTGCTTACCATGGTAAAGTTGGTTGTTAGCTCTTCATGTCAGATTGTGATGAACCTCCCATTTTTAAGAAGTATGGGCCAGACCCTATGATCTCCCTTTCAAACATCATTTCATGTAATCCACACTTTTTATAGATGAGAAACCTGAGGCATTTGAGAGAATGAACACAGAGCCTTTAATTGATAGAGGCCAGAGTCTACACTTTCTAGGCAAGGGGTGGGGTGCTAGCTGGGGTTTCAATTACAAAGAACCTAAAATAGATTGTGTCTCTTTATCAGAATATTTTGAAGTAAAATTTAAATATGGTATTGTGCAAACTACAGATGTAAATTGTTCACACAGCTTGATGACCTGTAAGAAATTTCTCATTTCAAGGGAATCCAGTGTTTGTTTCAGCATTGTTTAGCTGTTTTCTCCCTCAAAAGTGGTAACATCTAAATGCCCATTATTAAGGGATTGGTTAAATAAATTATCGTATATTAAGATGATGTGAAATACTGTTCAGCCATTAAAAAGAATAGCTAGCTAGGTCTACTTATGTGGAAAAATCACTGTGACTTACTAGCTAATGTGAAAAAGAAAATTATAGAATAATAAGTACTATTCTTTGGTTTAAAAAAAAAAGTACGTGCTTGTAATCTGTATTTTTTTCTCCTTCAAGGTGAATTTATTTTTTAACTGTCTAATGAAATATATTTTATATACAGTGATATTTACAGATCTTAAGTGTACAGTATACTTAAGTCTGAAATAATATACCCCGAACTTCTAGGAATAGTAACCTCTGGGGAGTGGGATTAGCATGAGGAGAGAATCTTTCATGTTTTGCTTTGTTTGAATTTTTTATAATGAGCATGTGTTCCTTTTGTAAATGTGTGGGTATGTATTTTTTAACAAAGAAAAAAGGCACAGGTATTCACAATCGTGGTCAACTTGTGAAGCTTCCCGTGGATCCAAGAGTTCCTATCTTCTATCCCGGAGTCTCTTGTCCTAAACAGGAGAATTTGCCTGGGAAATTTTACTTTAGCAGCTGAGGATTTGGGGAGCCAGGAGTGACAGAAATAACAAAGCCATTCTAGTGTTATTTTTTTGCCGGTTTTCTGTACTGTGTGTCCTTTGACGGTGCATCCTGTCTTGGGCCCCGCCCTCTTTATCAGTCCCCAGCTCTTCATTGTTAGGGAAAAAAAATCAGCTGAAGTAAGGTTCCTTTCAATTCTCTGGGCACCGGGAGCATCTCCTTATTGAATACATTTGTGAGCGAGTGTGTTAAGTATTCCCAGCTTTCAAGATAAACAAGTGCAAAAGGCAAAAATAGCATATATTTCTTTTTGTTTCCCTGTAACATACAGCACTGCATCTTGCCTGTCACAAGCAGATAATGATTATTGAATAAATTAACAATCTGTGCAATTGAATACTGAATTTCATACACAATGCCATCTTCTTGACTTCCTCCCCACCTTCTGTCAACACTTCTGCCCGCCCTCTCTTACTTCAGAGTCAGTTACTTTCCCGTCCCCTTGTTTACCAATAAAAAATAGCCTCGGATTGGGGCTGGGCGGGTGGTGTTGGAGGGAGAGGGCAAAATGAGGTTGTTTTCTCATCAGTAGTTTCATTATCACCAAAGTACTAGGCCTTTGGGTAGATAAAAGCCAGGGAGGGGCTGTGTTGGCATTCCAGAATCCCCCGTTTGGGCAATGCAGCGCCTCCAGCACCTGATCATGAAGTGGGCAGGGGAGACCCCTTCCTGCTCCCTTCCGTTTGAGATTGGAGCCATTGCCTCCGGTCTCCCTATATCAGAGTCTTAGGACTCCAGTGATCACGCTTAACTCCTTCCACTGCCTCCCTTTAACCTTTTTCTGGTTGAAATCATATCCTAGAGCAGTCAACAGAAGCTCTGCCTCCTCCCGATGGTTAGGCTTGGTGACCAAGTAACAAAGCTAAGGTTAGTTTCCATGTTTTCTGACTCCCATCCCGCCTGTATTTCCTCTTCCTCACTTAATAAAGACTGATCCTGCAGTGCACCTGCATAAGGAGGTGTTATGGGTTCACCAACATAAGAAAGTGCCCGCATTTTAAGCAAAGAGAGCCTTACCTTTCTGAGGGAAAGGAAGGAAGGGAATTAATGTTTATTGCCAACTATGTGCCGGAGTACTGTGTCTGCAAACGTTATTTCGTAATCCTTACAACAACCCTGGGAGACTGATATTATCACCACCTCCATTTCACAGCTGAGATAGCAGAGGCTTCAAAATAGAGGCTGAGCCAGGGCTGTCTGGCTCTAGAGCTGTACCGTCTGCTCTCACCTTGGCTTCAAATCTGGCACTAACTGCTGATGATAACAGCCGAGGAGATAAGTTTGTAAAGCACCTAGTGTGGTGCCTGGCACGTACTTAAGAGAGTGTTCCTCCCAATAGCCCGGCCCCCTCAGTCACCTCCTACCTTCCTCTGGGAAGCATAGCTTCCACCAATAATTTCTTTTCACCATACTTTTAACAGGGCCTAGGACAGTGATCCACCCTAAGGCACGAATTATTGCGGAAGCTGGGCCAATAGTGATTGGCGAAGGCAACCTGATAGAAGAGCAGGCGCTCATCATAAATGCGTGAGTAAGACTCGTACGGATGCTCTGAACTAAGTACCACAGGCAGTGTTTTTGTTAATTTCAGCTATTTATAGGAACCTTTTACAACTGACATCTGGAAAGCCCACTATTTTAGAACTAGAGATCTTTTTCATTAAGTCACATTAAGGATTAATTACATTAAGGATCTTTTTCAACACAAGTGATTAGGAAATGAGGAAACCAAAGACCAGAGGGGTGACGAGCCTGGTCCAAGGTGGGATAGCTTGTTGGTGGCGGACTCGAATCTCTGACTCTCGGTCCGATAGTCGTCCCTTTACGCATCAGTACCTCTTCTCTTGCTTGAGCAGACGTTTCCTGAGTCCCTCCGACGTTCAAGGGCCGTGCTGACCACCCTGAAGAGAAGCTTTGGTTGGATTTTTGGTTCTGGCTGAAATGTTATTATTACTCATGCCCCAACACATGTACTTAACTCTGATATATATTTTCATGTGCTTTGTAGGGGTAACACCCAGAATTATATTTGAAAAATTTGGAGCCCTAGGGGCAATTTTTAAACTTTAAAGTTTAAAAAGATAATAAAATATTAGAACATGTACATGATCTTAGTGAACTGGACTGTAATACCTGTGAAATTTTCATAAGCATTTGTAAAGCTTTCTAGATAAGATTTTGGCAGGAAATTCACGTTTATACCTAATTTACAGCAACAATGTATGGAATTTGTAAGAAAGACCTTGGGAAAATATTTACTGTGATAAAGAGATTTGTCTTAATGCTTACTTAGAATTTGGGAGTTTCTTACTATATTAAGCAGTTTCTTTTTAAAATGTATTTTGGCACGTTTAGTGTAAGTCAGTTAACAATAGCTGTATTCTGCAGTAACTCAACTGTCAGAGATAAAATACCATTTTAAAATGGTTTCCTCCTCTTAGACCACAAACATTTTATGTTCCAAATGTTTCAACTAACTACCTGCCAGCGTAAAATAATTATTTTATGTGAATGTCTGTTTATGTTTCACAGTCTCAATGACTGATTATTAAGAATGGAAAATTTTCAAGTCAAGCATGATTTTGATTCCAATTTAACAAGGTAAAAGTCATAACGGGCATCTTTTTTACTTTGTCCTGCAAAAGGCCCTCTGGGCTTTGGGTTTAAAAAATAAACAAAGGAAGGCTGACTTCTGTACACACCTATGACTTCTTTACATCTCAGTAGTCCTTTTTCAATTCAGAATCAAGGCTTCTCCAGCATAGAGGATAAATAAGTCACTTGGATTAAGAAATTACTTCCATAGTTATATATATATATATTTTTTATTGAGTTATTGATAGGTTGCAATCTTGTGAAATTTCAGTTGTACATTAATGTTTGTCAGTCATGTTGTAGGTGCACCACTTCACCCTTTGTGCCCACCCCCCACCCCACCTTTCCCCTGGTATCCACTAAACTGTTCTTAGTCCATAATTTTAAATTCCTCATATGAGTGGAGTCATACACAGATTATCCTTCTCTCGTTGGCTTATTTCACTTAACATAATTCTCTCAAGGTCCATCCATGTTATTGCAAATGGAATGATTTTGTTCTGTTTTGCAGCTGAGTAGTATCCCATTGTATATATGTACCACATCTTCTTTATCCATTCGTCTGTTGCTGGACACTTAGGTTGCTTCCACGTCTTGGCTATTGTAAACAGTGCTGCAATAAACATTGGGGTGCATAGGACTTTTGGGATTGCTGACTTCAAGCTCTTTGGATAAATACCCAGTAGTGGGATGGCTGGATCGTATGGTACTTCTATTTTTAATTTTTTGAGGAATCTCCATACTGTTTTCCATAGTGGCTGCACCAGTTTGCATTCCCACCAGCAGTGTATGAGGGTTCCTTTTTCTCCACAACCTCTCCAACATTTGTTGCTATTAGTTTTAGATATTTTTGTCATTCTAACAGGTGTAAGGTGATATCTTAGTGTAGTTTTGATTTGCATTTCCCTGATGATCAGCAATGATGAGCATCTTTTCATGTGCCTATTGGCCATCAGTATATCTTCTTTGGAGAAATGTCTGTTCATGTCTCCAGCCCATTTTTGATCGGGTTGTTTGATGTTTTGTTGTTGAGTTGCGAGAGTTCTTTATATATTAAGGATATTAAGCCTTTGTCAGATATATGACTTGCAAATATTTTTTCCCAGTTAGTGGTTTGTTTTTTTGTTTCAATCCTGTTTTCATTTGCCTTGAAGAAGCTCTTTAATCTGATAAAGTCCCATTTGTTTATTCTTTCTATTGTTTCCCTTCTCTGAGAAGGCATGGTATCCAAAAAGATCCTTTTAATACTGATGTCAAAGAGTGTACTGCCTACGTTTTCTTCCAGAAGCCTTATAGTTTCAGGTCTCACCTTTAGGTCTTTGATCCATTTTGAGTTTATTTTGGTGAATGGTGAAAAAGAATGGTCTATTTTCGTTCTTTTACATGTGGCTTTCCAGTTTTCCCAGCACCATTTGTTGAAAAGACTTTCTTTTCTCCATTGTATGCCCTCAGCTCCTTTGTCAAATATAAGCTGTCCATAGATGTGTGGTTTTATTTCTGGGCTTTCAATTCTGTTCCATTGATCTGTGCACCTGTTTTTGTACCAGTATCATGCTGTTTTGATTACTGTAGCTTTGTAGTATGTTTTGAAGTCAGGGATTGTGATGCCTCCTGTTTTGTTCTTTTTTCTCGGGATTGCTTTAGAAATTTGGGGTCTTTTGTTGCCCCATATGAATTTTAGGATTCTTTGTTCTAATTCTGTAAAGAATGTCATTGGGATTCTGATTGGGATGGCGTTAAATTTGTAGATTGCTTTAGGTAGAACGGACATTTTAACCATGTTTATTCTTCCAATCCATGTACATGGAATGTCTTTCCATCTCCTTATGTCGTCATCCAATTCTCTCAGAACGGCCTTGTAATTTTCATTATATAGGTCCTTCACTTCCTTAGTTAAATTTACCCCAAGGTATTTTATTCTTTTTGTTGCGATTGTGAATGGTATTGTATTCTTGAGTTCTTTTTCTGTTGGTTCATTACTGGAGTATAGAAATGCTACTGATTTATGCAAATTGATTTTATACCCTGCAACTTTGCTGTAGTTGTTGATTACTTCTAACAGTTTTCCAATGGATTCTTTGGGGTTTTCTATATTTAAGATCATGTCGTCTGCAAACAGCAAGAGTTTCACTTCTTCCCTCCCTATTTGGATTCCTTTTATTCCTTTTTCTTGCCTGATTGCTCTGGCCAGGACCTCCAGTACTATGTTAAATAAGAGTGGTGATAGAGGACATCCTTGTCTCGTTCCTGTTTTCAGGGGGATGGCGTTCAGTTTTTGCCCATTGAGTATGATGTTGGCTATGGGTTTGTCATATATGGCCTTTATTATGTTGAGGTAGTTTCCTTCTATGCCCATTTTGTTCAGAGTTTTTATCATAAATGGCTGTTGGATCTTGTCAAATGCCTTCTCTACATCTATTGAGATGATCATGTGGTTTTTATTCCTCAGTTTGTTGATGTGGTGTATCACGTTGATTGATTTGCAGATGTTGAACCATCCCTGTGTCCCTGGTATGAATCCCACCTGATCATGATGTATGATTCTTTTGATGAATTGCTGAATTCTGGTTGCCAAAATTTTGTTTAGAATTTTTGCATCTATGTTCATCAGTGATATTGGCCTGTAGTTCTCTTTTTTCATGGTGTCCTTGTCGGGTTTTGGTATCAGCGTGATGTTGGCCTCACAGAATGTGTTAGGAAGTGTTCCATCTTCCCTAATTTTTTGGAATAGCTTGAAAAGGATAGGTATTAAATCCTCTCTGAAAGTTTGGTAGAATTCCCCAGGAAAGCCATCTGGTCCTGGGGTTTTATTCTTTGGGATGTTTTTGATTGCTGTTTCAATCTCTTTCCTTGTGATTGGTCTGTTCAAATTGTCTGCCTCTTCTTGAGTGAGCTTTGGGAGATTGTAGGAGTCCAAGAATTTATCCATTTCCTCTAGGTTATCCATTCTGTTGGCATATAGTTTTTTGTAGTATTCTCTTATAATCTGTTGTATTTCTGCAGAGTCTGTTGTTATTTCTCCTCGCTCATTTCTGATTATGTTTATTTGAGCTTTCTCCCTTTTTTTCTTTGTAAGTCTGGCTAGTGGTTTGTCAATTTTATTTATCTTCTCAAACCAGCTCTTTGTCTCATTGATCCTTTCTACTGCCTTTTTCGTTTCAATAGTATTTATTTCTGCTCTGATTTTTATTATTTCTCTCCTTCTGCTGACTTTGGGCTTCATTTCTTCTTTTTTCTCTAGTTCAGTTAGGTGTGCTTTAAGGTTGCTTATTTGGGATTTTTCTTGTTTGTTAAGATGTGCCTGTATTGCGATGAATTTTCCTCTTAATACAGCTTTTGCTGTATCCCATATGAGTTGGTATGGCATGCTGTCATTTTCATTTGTTTCCAGGTATTTTTTTATTTCTTCTTTAATTTCTTCAATGATCCATTGCTTATTCAGTAGTGTGTTGTTTAGTCTCCACATCTTTGTGCCTTTCTCAGCTTTTTTCTTGTAATTAATTTCTAGCCTTATAGCACTATGATCTGAGAAGATGCTTGTTATTATTTCAATTTTTTTAAATTTGTAGAGGCTTGCCTTGTTTCCCAACATATGGTCTATCCTAGAGAATGTTCCATGTGCACTTGAGAAGAATGTGTATTCAGCTCTTTCAGGGTGAAGTGATCTATATATGTCTATTAAGTCCAACTGTTTTAGTTTTTCATTTAGCTCCACTATTTCCTTGTTGATTTTCTGTCTGGATGATCTGTCCATTGATGTGAGTGGGGTGTTGAGGTCCCCTACTATTATTGTGTTGTTTTTAACATCTTCCTTTAGGTCTGTTAATAGTTGCTTTATGAATCTTGGTGCTCCTGTGTTGGGTGCATAGATATTTATAAGCGTTATTTCTTCTTGATGAAGTGTCCCTTTGATCATTATATATTGTTCCTCTGTGTCTCTCTTTACCTGTCTTATTTTGAAATCCACTTGGTCTGATATGAGAATTGCAACACCTGCCTTTTTTTCCTTGCTATTTGCTTGAAGTATTGTCCTCCACCCCTTCACCCTGAGTCTGTGTTTGTCCTTGGGGCTGAGGTGTGTTTTCTGGAGGCAACAAATTGTTGGATCGTGTTCTTTAATCCATTTTGCCACTCTGTGTCTTTTTATTGGAGAGTTCAATCCGTTCACATTGAGAGTGATTATTGATGCATGTGGACTTAGTGCTGTTAATCTGTCGCTTATTATCTTGTTTTCCTGCGTTTCTTTTCCTGTTTGCTTTAGACTACCCGTTTAATACTGCAATTTCTTATGCTGGGTTTCTTAGATTTTTCCTTATTTATGATTTGTGACTCTGTTCTGTACTTTATTTTAGTGTCTACCTTGAAGTTTGTATTTAGAATCTCGTGTGTAATATAGTCTATTCTCTGGTGGTCTCTTACTTACTTGACTAATACTGATTTAGACCCTTTGCTCTTCCCCTCCTAAATAATTATTTTCATTTTTTATTCCAACTCGTCTTATTAATTGGTAGTTAGAGTGCTAAGATCGTCCTTGTTTTGGTAGTTTCCTTACCTTTACCCTAATGCTATAATTGAATATTTGCTATCCTGTTCTGGTTCTATCCATCGGTCTCCCTAGTCTGTGGATTGTGACCCCTTTCTCCCTTTTTTCTTTTTTCAGGTATGAGAGCCTTCTTGAGGATTTCTTGTAATGGAGGGCTTTTAGTTACAAATTCCCTTAACTTTTGTTTGTCTGGAAAAGATTTAATTTCTCCCTCATATCTGAAGGAAATTCTTGCTGGATAGAGTATTCTAGGCTGAAGATTTTTATCCTTTAAAGCTTTGAATATGTCACTCCATTCTCTCCTAGCTTGTAGGGTTTCTGTAGAGAAATCCGGACAGTCTGATAGGGGCTCCTTTATAGGTTATTCTCTTTTTTTTTCTTACTTCCCTGAGTATTCTTTCCTTATCTTTCCTTTTTGCCAACTTTACTCCTATGTGCCGTGGGGTAGCTCTTTTTACATTGACAAATCTAGGAGATCTAAAGTCCTCCTCTACACACATTTCTCCGTCGATCCCTAGATTTGGGAAGTTCTCTTCAATAATTTCGTTAAGCACACTTTCTGCTCCATTTTCCTTTTCCATATTCTCGGGAATTCCTGTGATCCTTATGTTCTTACTCCTCATTGAATCCATTATCTCTTGGAGATTTTCCTCATTTTTTTTTAATTCTTAGTTCTCTTCCTCTGTCTGGCACCATTCAGCCTGTCTATCTTCGATTATGCTAATTTTCTCCTCTATGTTGTCTACACGGGCATTCAGGGAATCCATATTCTGTTTTATCTGGTCCATTGTGTTTTTCATCTCAAGTAATTCTGTTTGATTCTTCTTTATGATTTCAGTCTCTTTTGTGAAGTAACTCCAGAACTCGGCTTGTTTCTCTGTCTTTCTCTCTACCTCATTGAGTTTTTTGATTATAGCTGCTCTGAATTCATTATCACTTAGTTTACCTAATTCCAAGTCCTCAGGACTTAATTCTGTGTTTTTATTGTTTTCCTTCTGGTCTGGGGCTTTTATAAATTGCTGGATGGTAGAGGAGCGGTTTTTTCTCATGGTGGTAGAATTCAGTTGCAGTTACAGCCTGTCGCCACTAGATGGGGGTCGAGAGCGGCGTGTTAGCTCTCCGCCTTGGGGCAAGATGGCTGCGCCCACTGGCTTTCCTGGGGGGGAGGGGCTGTTACTCACAGGCGCCGGTCTGGGTTCAGATCAGTTCTGTTCTCTGGTCTCCCAAGGCCCTTGATTTATGGGGTCCCCACTGACAGAAGCTTTCCCCCCCATCAGCCGGTCTCCACTGAATCAGCGGCAGGAGTCCTGGATGATCCCCGGTCGCGCGGCCCCTCCCCCGCTCCTTCCCGACCCGCGCCGCAGCGATCGCAGACTCTAAGGGAGGGAGCGATGTTCTCTCCTACTGTTCCAGCGCCTCCGAGGGTGTAAAGCTAGGTTTATGATCTCCGCCTTCTTGGTATTGTAGGTCTCTAAGGAGCTGGCATTATGTTTATTCTCTGAAATTCAGTTCTTCCAATCTTTTGTTGTATTTTGGAGGGGAGAGAATCCCGGGTCAGCTCACCCTGCCATTTTGCTCCGCTGCGTTCTCCTCCTCCAGTTTTCTCATAGTTATATATTTTAAGCTTGATGGAAGTAAAATTGAAAGAATGAGCTCAGATTTTAAAACAGGAGGATTGTTTATTGCATTATTGACTTTTTGATGATTTATCTCTTCCTTTTATAGTCATCCTGATAACATCACCCCTGACACTGAAGATCCAGACCCCAAACCTATGATCATTGGCACCAATAATGTGTTTGAAGTTGGCTGTTGTATCCTTTTCAATAATTTACGATAATCGTTCCCAGCTATCTTTTACTATCCAGGTCTCCTCCATAGAAGTTGTCGTGATTTACCTATCAATTATATTATATAAAATATAAGTATATAAATTACATTTTAGGAGTAGGCCATCCCCAGTTCTTTGAAAAGACTTATTTGCAGTCCATCAAAAAAATTATACTTCTCTTCCATTGGATAACCGAGTAAAGGAAGTGTGCGTTTCTCAGGTGCCCCTGTGCATGCGTGTGCACACATGTGCACACACACACATATCTTTAGGTACCTTCTTGCTCCTGTTGCTACAACTCATTGACAGGTAGCAATGACTGAGTGGCAGTAGACCCAGAAACAGTAATCCTGGCTTCTATCCTGACTTAAGAACCACAGTTCTGTCCATTTGATTCCTGTATAGTTCTAAGTTGACAGTATATTGTCTGATGCAATGAATGGTGGATGGGAGTGAAAATATCTCATTCTTTGTTTTTTTTCCCATAGAGTGCCACCAGTTCTTTTGCTTGGTTTTATACTCTAAAAAGACAGTAAAAGCTTTTCATGGTGTCAGCAAAACATTATTTTATAACAGAAAATACTTGAAAGAAAAAATGTAAATGTCTAATGATAGCAAAATATTTAAATAAATTAAACTACAAGCATAAAAAAGACCATTAGGACCATTAAGCAGTCAATTAAAATTATGTTTTTAAAGGGGACCAACCCGGTGGTGTAGGGGTTAAGTTTGCACACTCCACTT